>NC_092147.1:33525080-33825080 GCF_045791955.1 Oncorhynchus clarkii lewisi | reverse complement strand
AATCATTGAATCATGCTTCCTTTCTACCGACCATTCAAAAGGATATCCACAAGGCAAGGAGAAGGCAGAAACGCACACACACACACACACACACACACACACACACACACACACACACACACACACACACACACCCCACACACATGAACATACACGCACGTGTGCGCTGAAGCCTGCTTTCTGGCATCAGTGGCTATAGTCATACCACAACACCATAGGTTTGCAGTGACAACACACAGAGACATATCTCCAACATACCTCAGATTCCTGTCTGCTAGCCCCAGTGTCCACCTCTCTATATACTCTGTATGTGGTAATACTGTGGTCCCAGTTGATGACACTGGAATGTAAAATGACATTATATATACTGTAGTCCGTATGGAGTTTGCTACTGTAGTTCTCTCAGTGAAACCTGTCCCAGGTATACAGTGCGTGTGAGTTGTATCAGTCAGATCTCTCAGAGTGGATACAGAAGTAATAGGATCATGGTTGTCCATCTGCCTGTCTTAGCAACAGGCTATATATATATATAACACCCCTGGTTAACGCGAAGGCTAATATAGCCTGCTAACACCTAGCATAGGCTAATGCCACTGAAGGTAAGGGTCAAAGTGCATCCCACTAATACAGATGACACAGGAAGTGGATGAGATTAGAGACACGTGACTGGGGAAGTTCTGAACTCCTGGCATGTCACCAGGGCGGTAATGGCCTACACTTCTAGCTCTGCATCTCCAAACAATAGGTATAATATAACATTATACTGTATAAGCATAAAGGGTGAAAACTGCAGTCATGTAAAAAGTAAGGAGAAATGCTGGCACAATGCTGATAGGGACTAATATATTTAACACCCAATGCTCTGATCTCAATAATCCAAAGTAGCAAATTTGTCAATAGTCCAAAGTGGCTTTGTGTTGTTGAGTCACCTCAGACACAGACAAAGAAGAAGGAAGGTTAGTAGACTGACTAGGTATATTGGTTGGTAGACTGAGGTAATTGTGTCCTTAAAGGAAGATCCTTGTTTTTCTAATCTTCAACTACTGAAGAGGATATGGACATTAGAATTGAATGGTGAAAGTGAAAGCGTTTACAGAGGCCACTACAACCATCCGAGATTGGAAATAGAGCAATAGAAAAACGAAAAATGAAAAATGGTCAAATTAATTAGAAAAGAAGACAGAGAGAACTCACAGAGGAAAAGATAAAGGAATGTTTCCTCCTTTGTTCTTGCGGCTGGATGAGAGGAGAAAGAGACGAGAGGCTCGGAGAGAGAGTCAATGTCTCCTCTCTGTGGCATGTGTAACTAGGCCATTTACTGGTCAGACTATACGACACACACACACACACACACACACACAAACACACACATACACTACTGTAATTGGGGCAGCACAATATTAAATGAGGGACCACAAACTGCTAATGCTGCCCAGTAAAATGACTATTGATGTGATTACATTCTGTTCTCTTGACATATACATATATCTTAAAATATTATTTTCAGGATTTCAGGTCTAATTACTTCATTTGAGAATGGCAGGACAGGGAATTGAGTTTTGTTTCCTAGTTAAAAACCCCTTCTTACCACAGCCCTGCCTTATCTCTGACTCTCTTTTTACGCAAATAGAACTCTTCTCCATTGTCTATACTGACTGAAGCAGAGCCGTAGAGCCCAAACATGTCGGATGTCACACACACACACAAACAGTCACACACACACCTCTACTAGCGGTAATCAGATTAATATTACATAAGGAACCAAACAATAACATTTGTCCATCACTCCCAGAGAGAGAGTGAGAGAGAGAGAAAGAGAGACAGACAGACAGACAGAGATACAGAGAGCGGCAGATAGTGACAGAGAGTGACAGAGAGCGACAGAGAGAGCTTATCTCTCTATGATGTCAGTGTGTTTGGCTGTTGACGTGTGTGTGACAGTTGACGTACGAGGCAGTCATTCCAGCCTTCTGCGTCTGTGTCAAATGGCAGCATAGTCCGTATGAACGCTATAACAAGCCTGTACTCCCAGGGAATGCCAAATGAGAGATCAAACACAGGAGAGCCCACAGAGAGAGAGAGAGAGAGAGAGAGAGAGAGAGAGATAGAGAGAGAGAGGGGGGGGGGGAATGTTTCCCATGCCAACAGAGCCCTTTGAATTGAATTGAACTGAGAGACAGAGAGAGAGAGAGAGAGAGAGAGAGAGAGAGAGAGAGAGAGAGAGAGAGAGAGAGAGCACAGCACTGACCCACTTAGAGAGGGAGCCATTGGCGGGGTGTATGTAGTCTAAAATGGCTTCCTCTTCTCTCTCCTCCTCCTCACTTCTCCACTCCTCCTTTGACCCTCTCCTTTCTCTTCTCCTCTTTTCCTCTCTCTCCTGTCTCTTCCTCTTCTTGTATGTCCTCCTCCTCTCCTCTTTCCTCCTCTCTTCGCTCCAATCTCCTCCTGTCATCTCCCTCATCTGCACTGAGCTGAAAACATAGGAGAGTGAAGATCAATGGACAGGTGACTGAACATTGCTTGTAGGAATCCTCCACCATAGACAATATGTTTTCTATCTATGTTCCTCTACACAGAGAACCACCAGTCTGAAGCCAGAGCACCACTGTCAGGTGAATAAATGATTGCATCGGAGATACTAGAGTATGTGGCCTTTCCTTTTCTTTCAGAGCATCACTGTCTGACACAAGTTCCTCCTCAGCTCAGAGAAAGCGATAACAAATGGTCTGTCTACAGTGCACCCACCCACTATCTCAACGCATTTACCACTCATCTCTCCACTCGATCTCACAGGAGAAGGACACAGAGAGAGGAGACTCAAAGAGATTTGAGAGAGGACTATGACTATTCACACCAAGCTTTAATGTTGGGATTGAGAGAGAGAGAGAGAGAGAGAGAGAGAGAGAGAGAGAGCGAGAGAGAGAGAGAGAGAGAGAGAGAGAGAGAGAGAGAGAGAGAGAGGAGGAGGAAAGGAATACTTCCAGTGAGGGGAGGGTGATGTTGGTGGGGGAGGGTGTATGTATGTATGAATTAATTAATTAATGAATGAGTGTGTGTGTGTGTGTGTGTGTGTGTGTGTGTGTGTGTGTGTGTGTGTGTGTGTGTGTGTGTGTGTGTGTGTGTGTGTGTGTGTGTGTGTGTGTGTGTGTGTGTGTGTGTGTGTGTGTGTGTGTGTGTGTGTGAGTGTGTGTGAGTGTGAGAGTGTGAGAGTGTGAGAGTGTGTGTGAAAGCAAACTGTTTAAAAGTTGTATTCTGTAGTAAACAAAGCAGGTTGGACAGAAGGACAGAAGAAGACCATGTTATTTTTAAACTGATGACTAAAGTCCGTATTGCAAGCAATGAGTCATTGTGTGAGCTGGCCAGATTGTATCAGCATGTTTTGCAAGGCTCTCAATGATAAATTAACTCATACCAACACATGAGATAGTAAGGGAGAATATGTACTTTGGCACATAAGTTACTATCTGGTACTTTTAAAGTCGAACAAAAGGCTGACTGTCCACCCAATGCTTCCCTTCTATGATAAACTATGGCAGTGGTATGACTAACGCTGTACATTCATTCAAGGCATATAAACAACAGAATACCATCCAGCCTTGTTTTACACTGCCATGATCTCCTTCCTATAGAAATGATGTAATATGGTACAGTGAGATATTAATAATGTCAGTGACACCACTATATGCATACCCAAGCAGACACTATTGTACCCCTTAAATGACCATTTCCTTACAGCCGCTATTAAATACAAGCAAGAACAATAAGTAGAAAAGTCCTTGAGAGACCCAGACACAAAGACACACGCCCACACGCTGGCACACACACACACAGACACACACAAAACACGCACAAAACACAGACAAACAGACACACCCAGGCCTCAGTAATCCTCTGGAGCAGTATCTCTGGTCTGTCTGGAGGCAGATGGCTGTTCTGGGCCCAGCAGAGAGAGGCAGAGAGAGCCCGTCAGGACTAGCATTACCAGCAAGAGGAGACTGTCTTTGCCTGGAGAGGACAGGGATGCTACTCTGCTGGCCAAACACAGACACACACACACAAGCATACAGTGCCTTCAGAAAGTTTTCATGCCCCTTGATTTATTACACACTTTGTTGTGTCACGGCCTGGATAAAAAATGGATTCATATTTTCTTTAGATTTTACCGATCTACAGTGTTCCCTCCTTTAAAAGTTGTGTTATATTGCAGCACACCTTGCAGGCTGCTGCAGCATTCTGTGGTACGTTATCTATTTGTCAGCCATTTTTTCTGTTAATGCAAGTTATTGCTAGTTTGACTACCAGAGGGCATCTTTGAGAAGCATTTGATAGTCTTCCGTATTGGCATTAACAAAGAATTTAAAACCTTGTTTGTAAAAACATAGTATATGGGATTGATTTTAAGAAATTTGGCTTAATTCATTTGATTAATATTATGGTGTTTCTATTCAGAGAAAAACTAAAAACTAAACCCTCAGGGTTTCCATTAGGATGGAATGGAAAATATGGCGCTGTACAACGGGAGGAAGGAGTAGGCTGTCCATAAAAATGTGTTCTTAACTGAGTTGCCTGGTTAAATACAGGTTACAATAAGAGCATAACATTTCTGCACCCTAATTTTCTAATTCTTGTCTAACCAATACCCAAACAGAGATTAAGTGAAAATAAAAATCTCATTGATTTATCAATACTGGTCCCCATGCTTGTCTCAGAGCAGTGCGAAACGGTGCTAAAATAGTTGTAGGCTTTTGCTTCTAACTTCAATATGCTCTTTAAATAAATAAGACCTTCACCATTTTTAACAGCACATTACTCAACAGTAGTGAGAGTCATGTCACCTATGGTAGGCCTACAGTATATCGAAAAATATTTTTTTCAATGACGTGACTCTCCACCAATAATTACATTTAGTGTATTGGAGGGCTCGAAATTCATATCTAAGGGGAATTTTCTGTTAGATATTCTCACAGATCCTAAGGGGCTTTCATATAATTCTAAATTAATTAATATTAATAATAATAATAATAATCACTTTGTTTAAAAAGTAACAATATTTGGGAGATATTGTTTTCAGTTAACCTAGTGAGCGAGAAAAAGGCAATTCTTGAACATGGGGTGAGACAATCTCACAAATTTGTATATAAAGCCAGTTTGTTATTTAGAGTTGTACATTTCTGGAGAAACGTAACTTGATTATTTAGCAGACATCACTTGCTTATATTAAGTCAATACTTATCTTAAGAATATCATGGAATAATTGAACATTTTCGTTTCTCCATGCTTATCTCAGAGCAGCGTGAAACGGTGCTGAAATAGACATCCACAGCCGAAAGGCTATGTATTCTCTGCCCACTTGTGGTATCTCTCGTCGGTTACACATCCTTGGAAAAGCAGAACAGCATAAAGGTCCAGGCAGCACATGCTGTGCCTGGTGAGCAGTTGGTCAAGTTCTGTTGTCAGAAGAGGAATGGAAATGTCTGGGTAATGTTGACTCTGCCTGTCAGAGTTGGAGTTCCAGAGCTCACAGGTGTGCCTGGCATGGATTGTGACTCCATCTCATTCCTCAACGTTTTCAATGCGTGAGTGAGTCAATGACTATTCAAGCCATTGACTCACTGATGAATGAAGATGATGAGCGATCGGCAAATGCCATCTGTAATCTGCGGGCATCACGGCACATCAACATCGCTCTAATCACAGTCAGAAGACAGTTGAAGAAACTTGTGTGGACTAATGGAAAGGCTCAGTAATAAATGTTATATATATATATATATAATTGTTTTAAATTCTCAGAACATTAACCATGTGTGTTCGCTTGTTTTGTACTTTTCTGTAGTTTTGACCCAATGATTTGTCTGATAAAAACAAAGAACTTTGCGTCCTGCAGGCCCAGGCAAGGATCAAAGCTGGTGAGACATTCAATAACGTCATCTTCACAGACAAATCAACCGTGACCCTTGAGCAATTTGCTCAAAATTGCTACAGAAAAAAAGGAAGAAGATCAAGAAGATTAACGAAAGCATGACGATGTTGATGAAGAAATGCTGTTTTAAGTTAGAAAGGTAACACTTCAGAGTACTTAAGCGTTGAATACATTGCAAATTGATGGATTTCACAACAGTAGGCGGGGTATAAAAAGTCTATTGTCCTGCTAATAGGAAACATTTACATGATGGGCTACATTCTTTATTGTAACCACAATGTCACACATAATTTGTATCTACCTTTCCAATTACCTTTAGAGTTTGGGATTTACAAATGTGCGCTTTTCAATATTAGTTACATTGTTTTAGTTCGAACATGCAGACTTTTTTTCTTTAAATTATTGTTTTATGTAGGATGCCACATTTTTGACCAGTTGCAATTGTAAGTAGGCCTAATAAGAAAAATCAAACTTCTATTAGGCTGTTAAGCCTCATAGCCCTCCTCAGCCAGTTAAATAATGTTATATAGGTCTAGGCTCAGAAGAAATAGACTCCATTTAAGACCTCTTGTTGTTTGTCAAATCAAATTAAAAATAAGATTATTGTTGAAATGAAGTGCTCAACTGGTGTAGGTTTTCTCCATCTGTTGGTGTGCAACACTTGCATAACAAATTAGCTATATTTTCAGCACCAGCCACTGTTCACCTCCTATTGATTGTGCTGTGGTTGCCACCAGTTGCTTTTTCAATTGGAAAGAACAATCAGAAAATAACAAATTATTATATAAAATGACAGCCTCCCCCGGCCAAACCCAGATGACGCTGGGCCAAATGTGCGCCGCCCTATGGCACTCCCAATCGGATGTGATACAGCCTGAATTCAACGTTCATCTGTAGAAACAATAGTGCTCAAGTATAAACACCATGGGACTAAGCAGCCATCATACCGCTCAGGAAGGAGATGCGTTCTGTCTCCTAGAGATGAACGTACTTCTGCCCACACATTTTCTATAGGATTGAGGTCGGGCTTTGTGATGGCCACTCCAATACATTGACTTTGTTGTCCTTAAGCCATTTTGACACAACTTTGGAAGTATGCTTGGGGTCATTGTCCATTTGGAAGACCCATTTGCGATCAAGCTTTAACTTCCTGACTGATGTCTTGAGATGTTGCTTCAATATATCCACATAATTTTCCATCGTCATGGAGCCATCTATTTTGTGAAGTGCACAAGTCCCTCCTGTAGCAAAGCAACCCACAACATGATGCTGCCACCCCTGTGCTTCACAATTGGGATGTTGTTCTTCGGCTTGAAAGCCTCAAACTTTTTCCTCCGACCATAATGATGGTCATTATTGCCAAACAGTTATATTTTTGTTTCATCAGACCAGAGGGTATTTCTCAAAAAAGTACGATCTTTGTCCCAATGTGCAGTTGCAAACCAAATGTGGTCTGGCTTTTTTTATGGCGGTTTTTGAGCAGTGGCTTATACCTTGCTGAGCGGCCTATCAGGTTGTGTTGATGTAGGACTCGTTTTACTGTGGATATAGATACTTTTGTACCTGTTGTAGATTTGAGCAGTTCGGTTTCCATGCTTACTGTACAGGGTGGTGAAAATTTGTCAACCTTGTCAGTTGAAGAATCTTTTAGTTTTCTTTTACAGTTTGGCTCTCTATTCTTTCTGAATTGAATCTTCAACGTGTTTTGTTGTTGACTGCTTTAGTAGTGTTTGCCTATAAAATTCTCTAGCCTTTGTTTTAAGATATTACTATACAGTTTGGAAGTTGTTGCCCAGGAGTAAACAGATCAGCATAGAAGTAAAAGTACTACACTGAATCAAAAATATAAATGCAACATGCAACAATTTCAAAGATTTTACTGAGTTACAGTTCATATAAGGAAATCAGTTAATTTAAATACATTCATTAGGCCTGAATCTATGGATTTCACATGACTGGGAATACAGACATGCATCTGTTGTCACAGATACCTTAAAAAATGGGCCTCACAACAGGAATCAGGATCTCTGTGCATTCTTGCAATCGATAAAACAAAATTGTGTTCATTATCTGTAGCTTATTCCTGCCCATACCATAACCCCACTGTTCACAACAATGACATCAGAATACCGCCCGCCCACACAACGCCATACACGTGGTCTGCGGTTGTGAGGCCGGTTGCATATACTGCAACATTCTCTAAAACGACATTGGAGGCGGCGTATGGTATTGAAATAAACATTCAATTCTCTGGCAACAGCTCTGGTGGACATTCCTGCAGTCAGCATGCCAGCATACCCTCAAAACTTGATACATCTGTGGCATTGTGTTGTGTGACAAAACTGCACATTTAAGTGTGGCCTTTTATTGTCTCTATCACAAGGTGCACCTGTGTAATGATCATGTAGTTTAATCAGCTTCTTGATATGCAACACCTGTCAAGTGGTTGGATTATCTTAGCAAATGAGAAATTCTCACTGACAGGGATGTAAACTAATGTGTGCACAACATTTGAGAGAATTTTTTTTTTTTGTGCATATTGAACATTTCCTCTGTCTATTATTTCAGCTCATGAAGCATTGGACCAACATTCTACATGTTACGTTTATATTTTTATTCAGTGTATTATTTTGTCAGTTTTAGGGACATTCATTTCTAAGTCTTTTCACAAGGCTTTCTGCACCGCCATCTTCAGTCCGCCATTATCCTACCAACCCGTTGTTTGTCATCTGTAGCCCCCTCTTTCCATTATTATTTAAAAAATTCTTCAAGTTCTGTCAAATTGATTGTTAATTATTGCTAGGTGTTCATGTCTTACCATAGATTTTCGCTTAGATTGAAGTCAAAACTGTAACTCAGTCACTCAGGAACATACACTGTCCTCTTAGTAAGCAACTCCAGTGTAGATTTGGCCATGTGTTTTAGGTTATTGCCCTGAAAAGTTAATTCAATTCCTAGTGTCTGGTGGAGGGCAGACTGAACCAAGTTTTCCTCTAGGATTTTGCCTTTGCTTAGGACAATTCCATGTATTTATTTTTTACTGAAAAACTCCTCAGTCCTTAACAATTACAAGCATACCAATAACATTATGCAGCCACCACTATGCTTGAAAATATGTGGTACTCAGTAATGTTTTGGATTTTCCCCAAAATTCACTTTGTATTCAGGACAAAAAAAAGGTCTTTGCCACATTTTTTTCAGTATTTACTTTAGATGCATGTTTTTAAATATATTTTTTGTCTCTACATGCTTCCTTCTTTTCATTCTGTAAATTAGGTTACTATTGTGGAGTGACTACAATGTTGTTGATCTGTAACGATTCTCGTCCTCTTCTTCTGACGAGGAGTAGCAAGGATCGGACCAAAATGCAGCGTGGTATGTATCCATAATGATTTAATAAATACAAAATACAAAAAGAACAAGAGAATCAAAATGAAAACCGAAACAGTCCCGAATGGTGCAAACAATGAAACGAAAAAATAAACACCCACGAAACACAGGTGGGGAAAGGCTACCTAAGTATGATTCTCAATCAGAGACAACTTATGACACCTGCCTCTGATTGAGAACCATACCAGGCCAAACGCAAAAACACAACATAGAAAATGGAACATAGACAACCCACCAAACTCACACCCTAACCATACTAAAACAAAGACATAACAAAGAAACTAAGGTCAGAACGTGACATGATCCATCCTCAGTTTTCTCCTATCACAGCCATTAAACTCTGTAACTGTTTTAAAGTCACCAATTGCCTCATGGTTTCCTTCTTCTCCGGCAACTTAGTTAGGAAAGACGCCTGTATCTTTGTAGTGACTGATGGTATTGATAGATCATCCAAAGTGTAATTAATAACTTCACTATGCTCAAAGGAATATTCATTGTCTGTTTTTTTAATTGTACTTTCTAAATCTACCGATAGGTGCCCTTGGACAGCCTCCCTGGTCTTGGTGGTTGACTCTGCGTTTGAAATCCACTGCTCAACTGAGGGACCTTACAGATGTGTGGGGTACAGAGATGAGGGTGTCATTGAAAAATCATCACACAGAGTGAGTCCCTGCACACAGAGTGAGTGCCTGCACACAGAGTGAGTCCCTACACACAGAGTGAGTCCCTGCACACAGAGTGAGTGCCTGCACACAGAGTGAGTCCCTGCACACAGAGTGAGTCCCTGCACACAGAGTGAGTACCTGCACACAGAGTGAGTCCCTGCACACAGAGTGAGTCCCTGCACACAGAGTGAGTCCCTGCACACAGAGTGAGTCCCTGCACACAGAGTGAGTCCCTGCACACAGAGTGAGTGCCTGCACACAGAGTGAGTCCCTGCACACAGAGTGAGTCCCTGCACACAGAGTGAGTCCCTGCACACAGAGTGAGTCCCTGCACACAGAGTGAGTACCTGCACACAGAGTGAGTCCCTGCACACAGAGTGAGTCCCTGCACACAGAGTGAGTCCCTGCACACAGAGTGAGTCCCTGCACACAGAGTGAGTCCCTGCACACAGAGTGAGTACCTGCACACAGAGTGAGTCCCTGCACACAGAGTGAGTCCCTGCACACAGAGTGAGTCCCTGCACACAGAGTGAGTCCCTACACACAGAGTGAGTCCCTGCACACAGAGTGAGTCCCTGCACACAGAGTGAGTACCTGCACACAGAGTGAGTACCTGCAACTTGTTATGTGACTTTTTAAGCAGCGTTTTACTCCTGAACATATTTAGGCTTGCCATAACAAAAGGGTTGAATACTTATTGACTCAAGACATTTTCAGCTTTTCATTTCATATTTCATAAACATAATTCCACTTCGACATTATGGGGTATTGTGCGTAGGACAGTGACAAAAAAATAAATGTAATCCAGTTAAATTCATGGTGTAATAAAACAAAATGTTGAAAAAGTTGTGAAACAGCAATCACTAACTCAGAGAGGCTGCTGCCAACATTAAGACCCAATCACTGGCTACTTTAAAAAAATGGATCACTAGTTACTTTAAATAATGCCACTTTAATAATGTTTACATATCTTACATTACTTATATCACATGGATATAGTGTATTTTTACACCATCTCTTGCACCTTGCCTATGCAGCTCAGCCATCACTCATCCAAATACTTACATGTACATATTCTCATTCACACCTTTAGATTTGTGTATATTAGGTAGTTGTTGGGGAATTGTTAGATTACTTGTTAGATATTACTGCACAGTAAGAACTAGAAGCGCAAGCATTTTGCTACACTCACGCGAACATCTCCTAACCATGTGTATGTGACAAATAACATCTGATCAGCACACTGAGAGTCCAGTCCAGCTATATAGGAGATAGCTAAGAGTTTAGAGAAGGGAACTGGCAGGGTTAAGATGGGTTTAAATTGGGACCTGTCAGCTGTTATACAGCACAGTTTAGTATATAATATTGGACTAGGAGCTGGGGCTAGGAGCTGCAGAGGCAGGCCATTGTTTGGGACGCTCTCATTATCTGTTCCTCTGCCCATTGGGACAGGTTCAAAAGCACCCTTTACCTTTATTTTATCCCCATAGATTTCTCTCTTTTTTTTGCCTCATCCCTTGTTTTATCCCGTTACGGATACAGGTGTCCTGTGTGTGTGTATCCTGTGTGTTTCTTTTCTCTCCTTCTCCCCTCACAGGTGGCAATCACCATTCCCCATTCAGTCACCAATCAGTCATCAATCAGAAGACACACCTCCTCCTGTTTCCATTACCCTATCACATCCCCTTGGTTTAAAAACCCAGTCAGTTGTTTTCTCTGGAGCTCAATCTCTGTGTGTTTCAATCTCTCTGTGTCGCAATATCTCTCTCTCACTCGTTATTGAGTCTTTTGGTTTTGTTCATACATGTCACATTTGTCCGGAATTATGTGAGTATTGTTTTGTTACGGTGATTGACTGTTTGTTTGATGGTGGGAAAAGGGGGTACGATGGGCCTACATTACCCGTAGGAATACTTTGTCTAAGAACACTAGTTAGAACTGGGCGGACCACCCGCTGTATTTTTGTTTAGTTAGCTGTATTGAAGTAGGCTAGTCTAGTTTAGGGGTGTTTTTGGATATTTGTTTCTTTCCTTGGTTCCAGCTCAGCCCCTTTTTCTGCCCCCCCCCCCCTTTACCGTGTGTTTAAAAAAGAAACCATGAGTGTTTGACGGTAATTTAGTTGCCTGTGTTTTTTTTGTTCTCACTGTTACTTTTTCACTATTATACTGTGCATGAGTTATGTTACGGGTCTCGTTACACCCCCCCCTAGACTGCCGGGCCAAAGGGATACATAACATCCCCCTAGTATTTTTTATTAACTTAATAAACCTTGGTCTCTTTTTCACTTACCACTACTCTCAAGGACTGCTATGGCCATGATCATCAGTCACAGTTCCACATTTCAGCAGGAGCCTGTGCATGATGCTATTACAAACATGGCATGACTTAACACCTTCCACTACAAAGCATGTTACTTTATGATAAGCGCCTCAGCATTGCCCTCACATGCAGTTATGTTTTGTAATGTCACAGGGCTTATGTTCTTATGGCCAGTGTATCCTGCCTACCTCTGAGTCCAGAGATCATGTTATATTCTGTCATGGTATTGATCTGTTAAACACATGTTTAGAGAGCTGTTATAGATGATGGGTGCATGGTCACATATTGATTGTTGATGAGTGGGCTGTCGTTCCCTGGATCAATAGCACCAGCATCAGGTTGTCAACAAGGTGGTTTCTAAGACATGGATCAATGTGGAGACGGAAATATAATATCACTTTATACTCCAATGGAACCCGCTCTTAGCTCCGTATTCATCAAACACAGGAGAGAGACTGATGAAAATAGAAAGATACACTACATGTACAACAGTATGTGGACACCACTTCAAATTCATGGATTTGGCTATTTCAGCCACAACTGTTGCTGACAGGTGTATAAAATCGAGCACACAGCCATGCAATCCCCAAAGACAAACATTAGCAGTATCCAACTGTCTAGGCAAGCAGGCACGGGAAGAATTATATTGTCTATGTCTGTCTGTTAGTGTGTGATTCTGTGTTATGATTAGAGTTTAAAGGGTTTTTTCTCCTCAGATGGATTGTCAGATCAGCAGAGCCAAACAAGACGGTTCCTTGTTAGCCTTTATAGACTGAACCCTCGTTTAGTTGATTGACACGAACAATATTGTTCAGGAAAACAATAGCTGCCAATTAGCCACTGCTTCGTGTGTGTGTGTGTGTGTGTGTGTGTGTGTGTGTGTGTGTGTGTGTGTGTGTGTGTGTGTGTGTGTGTGTGTGTGTGTGTGTGTGTGTGTGTGTGTGTGTGTGTGTCTAGGGTCACACCAGGAAAGGATGCTTCAATGTTTTCCTTGGCGGGTCTTCCACATAAATGCACAGGTATATCAGAGAAAAAAGATTCATGGGGTCAAACATCAAGTGTGCTCTTTCAAACATATGACAAAACTTCAATTTTGTATTTGATTTCAGGAAATGTTTAACTTTTTGTGTATAAAAGGTCCAATGGCGTCCTTTTTTAAACTCTCAATTTCACCTATTGGGCTCAGAGATTTGAACCAGCAACCTTCCATACTGGCCAAATGCACTTAACCTCTAGGCTACCTGCCACAGCCTATATAGTGATAATCACGATTCTCATATTTCTATATGTATTGCAATTGGATATTGAGATTTGATGTTCCAGACATATTGCTCCATATGTCTGCTGCAGAGACAAAAGAGAGCATGAGAAAACGAGTTTTGATCAGTCAGGAAAACAAAGTGCTGAAAACATGTTAGCTCAATATTTAAAAAGATGGAGAACAAGCTTTTGGGAAAATTTCCGGAATTTTGTACAGCAGACTATCGCTAGCTAACCCTACCAACATTAGCCCATTTTTATTTTATTTATTAATATATATATATATATAATAAATAAAATAAAAATGGGCTAATATTGGTAGGGTTAGCTAGCGATAGTCTGCTGTACAAAATTCCGGAAATTTTCCCAAAAGCTTGTTCTCCATCTTTTTAAATATTGAGCTAACATGTTTTCAGCACTTTGTTTTTGATATATGTGTACCAGTTAAGTTTGGACAAACTTTAAAACTTCTTAGGGCTAGGGTCCTTTTTGCAGAATTTCCGCCTGACTGACGTTCCCAAAGTAAACTGCCTGTTACTCAGGCCCAGAAGCCAGGATATGCATATAATTGGTATCATTGGATAGAAGTTTGTAGAAATGTTAAAATAATGTATGAGACTATAACACAATTTATATGGTAGCCGAAACTCCAAAGACAAACCAACCAGAATGTTTTTTTGTTGAGATCCCATGCTCTTTCAATGGAAAGCTATGGGTCCTATGTAAATCCAGCTCCCAGATTGCAATTCATATGGCTTCCACTAGATGTCAACAGTTTTTGTTCAAGGTTTCAGGCGTGTTTCTTCCAAAACGAGGAAGAATTTGGAGTTTTGGTACCGGGAGTCACAGTTGAAAATCAGTCTGTGCGTGCGACGAAGAGGACGCACACTTGCTAATTTTACTTTTCTATTGAACACACTACTTTCCGTATTAAATATTATAGTTTAACTACATTTTAAGGTACCTGAGGATTAAATAGATACACGTTTAGTGGTAGTTTTTTGGATTCCTTTGTCTGCATGTTGAACGAGTTGTTTACTGAAATCGATGGCGCCAACTAAACTGACTTTTTGGGATATAAAGAAGGATTTTATCTAACAAAACGAAGATTTCCCAAAAATAAGTGATAATTTAATTGCTATTTGTGATTTTATGAAGCCTGTGCTGGTTGAAATATATGTTGCTGTGTGGCGCCTGCATCAACAATCCCATGGTATGCTTTCGCTGTAACGCCTATTGTAAATAGGACAATGCAGTTAGTTTAACAATAATTTAAGCTTTTAACTGATATAAAATGCTTGTATGTTCATGAATGTTTAATATTACGATTATTTATTTGAATTGCGCGCCCTCCAATTTCACCGGATGTTGTCAACAGGTGACGGGACGCCTGGCCCTTAATAGTCAAGACATCAGAACGATGAAATAACATATATGGAATCATGTAGTAACCAAAAAAGTGTTAAACAAATCAAAATATATTCGAGATTCTTCAAAGTAGCCACAATTTGCCTTGATGACAGCTTTGCACATTCTTGGCATTCTCTCAACCAGCGAGAGGTATCACCAATCAGGATATTACTTTATTCAAAACTTAGAAATAACATAGAGACACAGAGTTCTAAGAACCCTATTCTGTTACATAAAACAACCATTTGATGCAATAACAGTATTAGAACAGTACGTAATATACATAATAATGTAATTTCTCCACGATAATATATATATATATATATATATATATATATATATATATTTATATATTAATTTTGAGTCATATTAATATAATATTGTCAAAAAATAATATTGCAATATGTAACTATGTTGATTCCCCCACCCCCCCCCCCCATCACTATTGAAGGCCAAAACTACCTCCCACCAAAACAGGCTGAAATTTCAGATGGTCTTTTCAAACAGCTCTTTACACTGAAAGGGCATTATCATTATTTTCACAATTACAGTATTATTATAGTATTTTTCTACCCTCCTGGTGTGAAATTATACACACAACACAGGAAATACCGTTTTTGACTGCACTGGGCCTTTAAAAAATCTTCGGAAGTGTCATTTCCACTTTGACATTTGTGACTTAAATTCCCCTTACGAAAAATGACACCATTTATCAGAATGCAGCAGCCACTACTCAAAAAACTATAGGAGGCAGTTTAGCATAGCACACTTCGCTTTATGGTGTGACAGGTTTAATACTCGTCACTGCATCCTTTTATCGGAAGGTTGGCTTGACCTCTCTTAATTCCCGTAGATCACCTCACATCTCCCTTTTTGTTTACAAAGCTCTTCCACACAAGCTTCCAAAAAGCTTCCAACACTTCTCTGCCAAAAAAAAAACCTGAGTCTGACGTATTGGTGCGTCAGTCTAAGTAAAATAATTTTAAAAAATCAGCATTAACATTTATCAGTTTAAGCTAAAGATATCTGTTTTTTTTTTATGGGCCTTCAAAACCCGCAAATAGGGTTCGTTAACTCTTGAGGTCCCCCGTGTCTCTACCAACATAGATAAATTAGCTTTTGGTTTTAATAGCCCCCATGTTTGGAATAATTATCAAACCTTATTAAATCTTGAATCCCTGGTGCCAATAGGGCAGTTTAGAACACCGACCAGGGAGGAATTTACTGAGGTTTACAAGTGTTTTGGTTGATTGTGGTGGTTTATTTGTGTTGTGGAGTGTCTGCTATATCCTAGTTTATTTTTTGCTGTTTTATCGATTTGTTGAATTATCACATTGTGAGGTGTTTGCTTGTTCTCAGGGTACCATTGTGAATGAGAATCTGTTCTCAATTGGGCTCTCCAAATAAATAAAATATTAAATATAATACAAATATTTAAAATTGCACCTTACAAATATTTGCACTGAATACCCACACATCTGAACACTTACACACAAACACCCATATGCACACACATGCCCTCAAAACAGACATACACACTCACGCACACAGTCAACACTGCTGTTATATTATATGCTATTTATTCCACTGCGTGACCAAGTCACTACCCACTTAATATTTATAAATACAGTGTAAATACTATGCATACTACCTCAATTACTTATTACTTGTTATTTTGTACTCATTGTTATTTTTATATTGATTAATGTACAGACGTAGGATTTTAATTTGATCAGCCTGTTGCAGCAATGCAGGAAATGTAAAACATGTAGTGTATTTCAGATATAAAAAGGCTTCTGTAGTTTAATTTCCACTTTGAAATGTCAAACTTCATTTTACCTTGCGAAAAACGAGTTAACCCCTACAAAAATGTCCATTAATTATGATCCACATAATAAATAACATTACCTGTTGCTGCAGGATTATTTTCTTGCTGTAGCAAACTGACTCAAATTAATATCTTACAGTGCCTTGCAAAAGTATTCATTCCCCTTGGCATTTTGACTATTTTGTTGCATGGCAACCTGTAATTTAAATAGATTTTCATTTGGATTTCATGTAATGGACATACACAAAATAGTCCAAATTGGTGAGGTGAAATGAACAAAAAGTGGTGCATGCATATGGATTCACCCCCTTTGCTATGAAGCCCCTAAATAAGATCTGGTGCAACCAATTACCTTCAGAAGTCACATCATTAGTTAGATTGCAGACAGGTGGACTTTATTTAAGTGTCACATGATCTCAGTATATATACACCTGTTCTGTAAGTGCCCAGAGTCTGCAAAACCACTAAGCAAGGGGCACCACCAAGCAAGCATCACCATGAAGACCAAGGAGCTCTCCAAACAGGTCAGGGACATCCCACAGAGCACCATTAAATCCATTATTAAAAAATGGAAAGAATACGGCACCACAACAAACCTGCCAAGAGAGGGTCGCCAATCAGAGAGGCAACAAAGAGACCAAAGATAACCCTGAAGGAGCTGCAAAGCTTCACAGCAGAGATTGGAGTAGCTGTCCACAGGACCACTTTAAGTCGTACATCAAAATCAAATCAAATGTATTTATATAGCCCTTCGTACATCAGCTGATATCTCAAAGTGCTGTACAGAATCCCAGCCTAAAACCCCAAACAGCAAGCAATGCAGGTGTAGAAGCACGGTGGCTAGGAAAAACTCCCTAGAAAGGCCAAAACCTAGGAAGAAACCTAGAGAGGAACCAGGCTATGTGGGGTGGCCAGTCCTCTTCTGGCTGTGCCGGGTGGAGATTATAACAGAACATGGCCAAGATGTTCAAATGTTCATAAATGACCAGCATGGTCAAATAATAATAATCACAGGCAGAACAGTTGAAACTGGAGCAGCAGCGCGGCCAGCTGGACTGGGGACAGCAAGGAGTCATCATGTCAGGTAGTCCTGAGGCATGGTCCTAGGGCTCAGGTCCTCCGAGAGAGAGAAAGAAAGAGAGAAAGAGAGAATTAGAGAGAGCATACTTAAATTCACACAGGAAACCGGATAGGACAGAAGAAGTACTCCAGATATAACAAACTGACCCTAGCCACCTGAAACATAAACTACTGCAGCATAAATACTGGAGGCTGAGACAGGAGGGGTCAGGAGACACTGTGGCCCCATCCAATGACACCCCCGGACAGGGCCAAACAGGAAGGATATAACCCCACCTACTTTGCCAAAGCACAGCCCTCGCACCACTAGAGGGATATCTTCAACCACCAACTTACCATCCTAAGACAAGGCTGAGTATAGCCCACAAAGATCTCCGCCACCGCACAAGCCAAGGGGGGGCGCCAACCCAGACAGGATGATCACATCAGTGACTCAACCCACTCAGGTGACGCACCCCTCCCAGGGACGGTATGAGAGAGCCCCAGTAAGCCAGTGACTCAGCCCCAGTAATAGGGTTAGAGGCAGAGAATCCCAGTGGATAGAGGGGATCCGGCCAGGCAGAGACAGCAAGGGAGGTTCGTTGCTCCAGAGCATTTCCGTTCACCTTCCCACTCCTGGGCCTGCCTACACTCAATCATATGACCCACTGAAGAGATGAGTAAAGACTTAAAGGTTGAGACCGAGTTTGCGTCTCTGACATGGGTAGGCAGACCATTCCATAAAAATGGAGCTCTATAGGGGAAAGCCCTGCCTCCAGCTGTTTGCTTAGAAATTCTAGGGACAATTAGGAGGCCTGCATCTTCTGACCGTAGCGTACGTGTAGGTATGTACGGCAGGACCAAATCAGAGAGATAGGTAGGAGCAAGCCCATGTAATGCTTTGTAGGTTAGCAGTAAAACCTTGAAATCAGCCCTTGCTTTGACAGGAACTCAGAGTAGGGAGGCTAGCACTGGAGTAATATGATCAAATTTTTGGGTTCTAGTCAGGATTCTAGCAGCCATATTTAGCACTAACTGAAGTTTATTTAGTGGTTTATCCGGGTAGCCGGAAAGTAGAGCATTGCAGTAGTCTAACCTAGAAGTGACAAAAGCATGGATTCATTTTTCTGCATCATTTTTGGACAAAAAGTTTCTGATTTTTGCAATGTTACGTAGATGGAAAAAAGCTGTCCTTGAAATGGTATTGATATGTTCTTCAAAAGAGAGATCAGGGTCCAGAGTAACGCCGAGGTCCTTCACAGTTTTATTTGAGACGACTGTACAACCATTAAGATTAATTGTCAGATTCAACAGAAGATCTCTTTGTTTCTTGGGACCTAGAACAAGCATCTCTGTTTTGTCCGAGTTTAAAAGTAGAACATTTGCAGCCATCCACTTCCTTATGTCTGAAACACATGCTTCTAGCGAGGGCAATTTTGGGGCTTCACCATGTTTCATTGAAATGTACAGCTGTGTGTCATCCACATAGCAGTGAAAGTTAACATTATGTTTTCGAATAACATCCCCAATAGGTAAAATATATAGTGAAAACAACAGAGGTCCTAAAACGGAACCTTGAGGAACACCGAAATGTACAGTTGATTTGTCAGAGGACAAACCATTCACAGAGACAAACTGATATCTTTCCGACAGATAAGATCTAAACCAGGCTAGAACTTGTCCGTGTAGACCAATTTGGGTTTCCAATCTCTCCAAAAGAATGTGGTGATCGATGGTATCAAAAGCAGCACTAAGGTCTAGGAGCACGAGGACAGATGCAGAGCCTCGGTCTGATGCCATTAAAAGGTAATTTACCACCTTCACAAGTGCAGTCTCAGTGCTATGATGGGGTCTAAAACCAGACTGAAGCATTTCGTATACATTGTTTGTCTTCAGGAAGGCAGCCTTTTCTAAAATTTTTGAGAGGAATGGACGATACGATATAGGCCGATAGTTTTTATATTTTCTGGGTCAAAGTTTGGCTTTTTCAAGAGAGGCTTTATTACTGCCACTTTTAGTGAGTTTGGTACACATCCGGTGGATAGAGAGCCATTTATTATGTTCAACATAGGAGGGCCAAGCACAGGAAGCAGCTCTTTCAGTAGTTTAGTTGGAATAGGGTCCAGTATGCAGCTTGAAGGTTTAGAGGCCATTATTATTTTCATCATTGTGTCAATAGATATAGTACTAAAACACTTGAGTGTCTCTCTTGATTCTAGGTCCTGGCAGAGTTGTGCAGACTCAGGACAACTGAGCTTTGAAGGAATACGCAGATTTAAAGAGGAGTCCGTAATTTGTTTCCTTTCCTCAAAGAAGTTCATTAATTTATTACTGCTGAAGTGAAAGCCATCCTCTTTTGGGGAATGCTGCTTTTTAGTTAGCTTTGCGACAGTATCAAAAAGGAATTTCGGATTGTTCTTATTTTCCTCAATTAAGTTGGAAAAATAGGACGATCGAGCAGCAGTAAGGGCTCTTCGATACTGCACGTTACTGTCTTTCCAAGCTAGTCGGAAGACTTCCAGTTTGTGTGGCTCCATTTCCATTCCAATTTTCTGGAAGCTTGCTTCAGAGCTCGGGTATTTTCTGTATACCAGGGAGCTAGTTTCTTATGAGAAATGTTTTTAGTTTTTAGGGGTGCAATTGCATCTAGGGTATTGCGCAAGGTTAAATTGAGTTCCTCAGTTAGGTGGTTAACTGCTTTTTGTCCTCTGGCGTCCTTGGGTAGACAGAGGGAGTCTGGAAGGACATCAAGGAATCTTTGTGTTGTCTGTGAATTTATAGCACGACTTTTGATGTTCCTTGGTTGGGGTCTGAGCAGATTATTTGTTTCAATTGCAAACATAATAAAATGGTGGTCCGATAGTCCAGGATTATGAGGAAAAACATTAAGATCCACAACATGTATTCTATAGGACAAAACTAGGTCCAGAGTATGACTGTGATAGTGAGTAGGTCCAGTGACATGCTAGACAAAACCCACTGAGTCGATGATAGCTCCGAAAGCCTTTTGGAGTGGGTCTGTGGACTTTTCCATGTGAATATTAAAGTCACCAAAGATTAGAATATTATCTGCTATGACTACAAGGTCCGATAGGAATTCAGGGAACTCAATGATGAACGCTGTTTATGGCCCAGGAGGCCTGTAAACAGTAGCTATAAAAATTGATTGAGTAGGCTGCATAGATTTCATGACTAGAAGCTCAAAAGACAAAAACTTCATTTTTTTTGTAAATTGAAATTTGCTATCAAAAATGTTAGAACACCTCCGCCTTTGCGGGATGCACGGGGGATATGGTCACTAGTGTAGCCAGGAGGTGAGGCCTCATTTAACACAGTAAATTCATCAGGCTTAAGCCATGTTTCAGTCAGGCCAATCACATCAAGATTATGATCAGTGATTAGTTCATTGACTATAATTGCCTTTGAAGTAAGGGATATAACATTAAGTTGCCCTATTTTGAGATGTGAGGTATCATGATCTCTTTCAATAATGACAGGAATGGAGGAGGTCTTTATCCTAGTGAGATTGCTAAGGCGACCACCGCCATGTTTAGTTTTGCCCAACCTAGGTCGAGGCACAGACACGGTCTCAATGGTGATAGCTGAGCTGACTACACTGACTGTGCTAGTGGCAGACTCCACTATGCTGGCAGGCTGGCTAACAGCCTGCTGCCTGGCCTGCACCCTATTTCATTGTGGAGCTAGAGGAGTTAGAGCCCTGTCTATGTTGGTAGATAAGATGAGAGCACCCCTCCAGCTAGGATGGAGACCGTCACTCCTCAGCAGGTCAGGCTTGGTCCTGTTTGTGGGTGAGCCCCAGAAAGAGGGCCAATTATCTACAAATTCTATCTTTTGGGAGGGGCAGAAAACAGTTTTCAACCAGCGATTGAGTTGTGAGACTCTGCTGTAGAGCTCATCACTCCCCCTAACTGGGAGGGGGCCAGAGACAATTACTCGATGCCGACACATCTTTCTAGCTGATTTACACGTTGAAGCTATGTTGCGCTTGGTGATCTCTGACTGTTTCACCCTAACGTCATTGGTGCCGATGTGGATAACAATATCTCTATACTCTCTACACTCGCCAGTTTTAGCTTTAGCCAGCACCATCTTCAGATTAGCCTTAACGTCGGTAGCCCTGCCCCCTGGTAAACAGTGTATGATCACTGGATGATTCGTTTTAAGTCTAATACTGCGGGTAATGGAGTTGCCAATGACTAGAGTTTTCAATTTGTCAGAGCTAATGGTGGGAAGCTTCGGCGTCTCAGACCCCATAACAGGAGGAGTAGAGACAAGAGAAGGCTCGGCCTCTGACTCCGACTCGTTGCTTAATGGGGAAAACCGGTTGAAAGTTTATGTCGGCTGAATGAGCGACACCGGTTGAGCATTGCTACAGCATTTCCCTCCAGAAACCGTGAGAAAGTTGTCCGGCTGCGGGAACCGTGCGAGGGGATTTCCTACACTGAAATTACCCTTGCCTAACGATTGCGTCTGAAGCTGGGCTTGTAGCACAGCTATCCTCGCCGTAAGGCGATCGTTGTCCTATATATTATGAATACAGCGACTGCAATTAGAAGGCATCATGTTAATGTTACTACTTAGCTTCGGGTGTTGGAGGTCCTGACGAACCATGTCCAGATAAAGCGTCCGGAGTGAAACATTTCAATGAACAACATTTTTTTTGAGGGAATAAACAAAAATATAAACGATAATTAAAAAGTAAAAACCGTAAAGTTGTCAGGTAGCAAAGTAAGGTTGGCAACAAAACGCACAGCAACACGTAGACAAGTCTGCAAGTTGTGACCGGAAATGGCATCAAAAATGGATGTCAGCGTTCAAAAATCAAGAGGTGAGACAGTTATTGAACGATTCAAGGGATCACAGAGCTGGGCTTTACAGAAGAGGTGCCAGAAAAAAATCTATTGCTAAAGAAAAGATAAGCAAACACATTTGGTGTTCGCCAAAAGGCATGTGGGAGACTCCCTAAACATATGGAAGAAGGTACTCTCAGATGAGACTAAAATGTAGCTTTTTGGCCATCAAGGAAAACGCTATGTCTGTTGCAAACCCAACACATCTCATCACCCTGAAAACATCATCCCCACAGTGAAGCATGGTGGTGGCAGCATCATGCTCTGGGGATGTTTTTCGTCGGCAGGGACTGTTAATTAAACTGGTCAGAATTGAAGGAATGATGGATGGTGCTAAATACAGGGAAATTCTAGAGGGAAACCTGTTTCAGTCTTCCAGAGATTTGAGACTGGGACAGAGGTTCACCTTCCAGCATGACAATGACCCTAAGCATACTGCTAAAGCAACACTCAAGTGGTTTAATGGGGAAACAGTTAAATGTCTTGGAATGGCCTAGTCAAAGCCCAGACCTCAGTCCAATTGAGATTCTGTGGTATGACTTAAAGATTGCTGTACAATAGAGGAACCCATCTAACTTGATGGAGCTGGAGCAGTTTTGCCTTGATGAATGGGCAAAAATCCCAGTGGCTAGATGTGACAAGCTTTTAGAGACATACCCCAAGAGACTTGAAGCTGTAATTTCTGCAAAATGTGGCTCTACAAAGTATTGACTTTGGGGGGTGAATAGTTATGCACGCTCAAGTTTTCCGTTTTTTTTCACAATTTGTTTGTTTCACAATAAACTATTTTGCATCTTCAAATTGGTAGGCATGTTGTGTAAATCAAATGATGCAAAGCCCCCCAAAAAAATCAATTTTAATTCCAGAATGTAAGGCAACAAAATAGGAAAAATGCCAAGGTGGGTGAATATTTTCGCAAGCCACTGTAAATCTGTGCTGCATTATTGTGGGAGCTTGCACATACTTTAAGCATTCTTCTCAAAAAGTATCTTTAGTTGGCGCCATTGATTTGAGTAATCCACTCGTTCTACATGCAGAGAAAGTAATCCGAAGATCTACCCCTAAACTTTGTTTCAACAAGTCAAAATACATTTCTATCTACTCCTCAGATACCCTAAAATGTAATCAAACTATAAAATTTCTTACGGAAAGTAGTTTGTTCAATAAGAAACCAATTTTAGCAGGTGCTTCCTGTCTTCATATCGTGCTCTAACACAAATTCCAAATTCCCTGTACTAAAACTGATGTTTCTTATTCGTTTTTGAAGTTACAATCGTGAAACCTGGAACATAGACTGCTGACACCCTGTGGAAGCTATAGGAATTGCATCCAGGGACCTTATACTTGCCATTTTAAGAGGACGTTCTCTAAAAAAATTATTGTACCTGATTTTTCTTTGTATTTTCTCCTTCCATGTCTATTGTTATATTATCCTACATTATTTCAACAATTCTACAAACTTCAAAGTGTTTTCTTTCCAATGGTACCAATTATTTGCCTATCCTGGCTTCAGGGCCTGAGCAACAGGCAGTTTACTTTGGGCATGTCAGTCAGGTGGAAATTGAGGGAAAAAAGGGGGCCTAGCCCTAAGATTAAGCATTTCGCTGCCCCTTTTATACCTGCTGTAAATTGTGTTGTGACTAAACAGCAAAGAGATGAGAGGGTTTTGTGTAACTTACCCTCAGAAGAAGACCGAGTGTTTCAGTGGAGACAGGACAGAGAAGCAGGCCTTGAGGTAAATATGGAGATTCAGAAGCAATTCTGGCCGGGACAGAGAACCTCTGTCTACACTTGACACTTACATAAGACTTCTGCTATCAGACTACTATCACATTGAAAAGACAGGTCTAAACACTCAAGTTGCATTGTGGTCAGATTGTTTTCAGATCTGGCTGACCACTTCAGGAGGTGGTCAGGGACACATTGTCTGCAGATTTCTCCTCAGTCTGGATGCAATAAGACTACCGAAAGCGCACACAGTGGGAGACGTCATCAGCACTCTCCAGAAAACGTGTATTTTGGGAGAGAGGAATCTTTGGAGGAAATAGGTTCCTAGTGTGTGGGGAAAGTGTTTGCTGGCTTCAAATGCTAGCTTATTTAGAAAAAATAACGTGTTTGTCTGGAGTTATGCTAACTTCTTTGCAATCCCTTTACCTTTGCTGGCTAGTTAAAGAGGTTAACTGGCTAGCTAGCTGCAGTAGTTGGCTAACTGACTGCCATCAAGTTGTTGTTGTGATTATTATCATATTTAGCCTATTCCACCATTTGCAGAATGCATACTGTCATTTGAATATAGTGCGGGAAAAGGGAATCTGGACACAGTGAATAATTATGCTAGACATTTACAGTCTCTTTAGAAAGTATTCACACCACTTTTCCATATTTTGTTGTGTTGCAGCCTGAATTAAAAATTAAATGTGATTGTGTCACTGGTCTCCACCGACTACCCCATAATATCATTGCGGAATTATGTTTTTAGAAATGTTTACAAATTAATAAAACACGTAAATCTGAATCAGCTTGAGTCAATAAGTTTTCAAGCCTTTTCTTATGGCAAGCCTAAATGAGTTCAGGAGTAAAAATATGCTTAACAAGTCACATAACTTGCATGGACTCATTTTGTGTGCAATAATGATTTAATATGACTTTTTTGATTGCCTTATTTCAGTACTCCACACAAACAATTATGTGTAAAGTCCCTCAGTCGAGCAGAACATTTCAAACACAGACTCAACCACAACGACCTGGGATGATTTCCAATTCCTCGCAAGGAAGGGCAGCTATTGGTAGATGGGAAGAAGAGAAAAACAGACATTGAATATCCCTTTGATTATGGTGAAGATATTAATTACACTTTCAATTATGTATCAATACACCCAGTTACTACAAAGATACAGGCATTCTTCCTAACTCAGTTGCCAGAGAGGAAGGAAACCACTCAGTGATTTCACACAATGAGGCCAATGGTGACTTTAAAACAGTTACAGAGTGTAATGGCTGTGATAGGAGAAAACTGAAGATGGATCAACAACATTGTAGTTACTCCACAATACTAACCTAAATGAAAGTGTGAAAAGAAGGAAGCCTGTATAGAATACAAATATTCCAAAACATGTATCCTGTTTGCAATAAGGCACTAAAGAAAAATAAATGCACAAAAATGTGGCCATCAAATTAACTTTATGTTCTGAATACAAAGCGTTATGTTTGAGGCAAATCCAAAAGAACAAATCACTGAGTACCATTCATCATATTTTCAAGCATGGTGGGGACTGCATCATGTTATATGTATACTTGTCATCTGCAAGGACTAGGGAGTTGTTTACGATAAAAATAAAAGGAATAAAGCTAAGCACAGGCAAAATCCAAGTAGAAACCTGGTTCACTCTGCTTCAACAGACACTGGAAAACAAATTCACCTTTCAGCAGGAAAGTAACCTAAAACACAAGGCCAAATATACACTGGAGTTGTTTGCCAAGAGGACAGTGAATGTTCTTGAGTGGGCTAGTTACAGTTTTGACTTAAATCGACTTGAACTCTATAGCAAGACTTGAAAAAGGTTGTCTAGCAATGACCACAACCAACTTAAGATGGAATTTTAAAATAATAATATGCAAATAATGTTCAATCCAGATATGTAAAGCTCTTAGAGACTTACCCAGAAATACTCACAACTAGGTTCGCTGCCAATGGTTATTCTAACATGTATTGACTTAGGGGTGGGGATACTTATGTAAATAAGATAATTCTGTATTTCATTTTGAATACATTTGCACACTTTTCTAAAAACATGTTTTCACTTTGTCATTATGGGAGTGAGATGGGTGAGAAATTAAATATTTAATCCATTTTGAATTCAGGCTGTAACAACAAAATTTGGATTTTTGTTTTTACCTTTTATTTAACTAGGCAAGTCAATTAAGAACAAATTATTATTTTTAATGTCAGCCTAGGAACAGTGGGTTAACTGCCTTGTTCAGGAGCAGAACGACAGATTTTTACCTTGTCAGCTCGGGGATTCAATCTTGCAACCTTCCGGTTACTACCTTCTGAAGGCACTTTGAATGTAATTGTAGATGCATGATGTGTTTGGAATTCCATCATCAAAACTCAATGATCAGAATGCAAAAGCTGCATGAACAGTCAAATCACACTCAAGCCTCACAGCAGCATAGCAAGACACACACACACACACAAACACACACACTCACTCAGAGACCACTTACCACAACAGTACGCCTTTGAGGAATCACCATGGAAACCCATGTACAGGAAAGGAACTTCCAGAAGGAAGGAAGATAAAGGAGATTTCAGAGAAATCTCTTTCTCAGGCTGTCAGAGACAAATATTTGCTTGCACTAGTATGGTAAAGACAGAGCCTAGGGTATGCACAGGGATATGGGGAGTTCCTGAAAATGTTGTCTCTCTCGGATCCATGGTCATTCAATAGTCAAATGGTCAAGTTGTTGTTTTATACTGCATTTACACAGCAGCCTTTACGGGTGTGAACGTTTTAAACATTAGAATGTTTAAACGAAATTGGGACGTTAACATTAGGAAAGAATCCCTTACCGAGATACAATTTTTTAAACAAAATGTATTTGTCTATTACTCAACAGCTAACACACCTGTAAGAATCACATGTAGTCATATTACTTTACTGAGTTTGGGTAATATAAAAGTTAGGTTTCCTATTACAATTTTGGATAGGGTAACTAGTAACTGTAACAGATTACATTTAGTAACCTACCCAACCCTGTCTAAGGTCATAAGCAAACAAGAAAATGCTCATCCAGAAGCAGCACTCCTAGTGGCCGGGGACAAGAATGCAGGCACACTTAAATCCATTTAACCAAATTCCTACCAGCATGTCACATATTGAACCAGAGAAAACAAATGTAGACCACCATTATTCCACACACAGAAATGCATACAAAGCTGTCCCTCGTCCTCCATTTGGCAAATCTGACCATATTTATATCCTCCTAATTCCTGCTTTTAAGGAAAAACTAAACAAGGAAGTACCAGTGACTCGCTCAATATGGAAGTATCAGATGACGCGGTTGCTACACTACAGGACTGTTTTAGTAGCACAGACTGGAATATGTTCCAGGATTCATTCAATGGCATTGAGGAGAATACCACCTCAGTCACCGGTTTCATCAATAAGTTCATTGACGATGTCGTCCCCACAGTTACCGTAACTACATATCCCAACCAAAGCCATGGATAACAGGCAGCATCCCCCTGAGCTTAAGGCTAGAGCTGCCCCTTACAAGGATCGGGACACAAATCTGGACATTTAAAAGAAATCCCACAATGCCCTCAGACAAACCATCAAACAGGCAAAGCGTCAATACAGGACTAAGATTGAATCCTACTACACCGGCCAGATGCTAGTCGGATGTGGCAGGGCTTACAAACAATTACGGACTACAAAGGGAAAAGCAGCCGCGAGCTCCCCAGTGAAGCGAACCTGCCAGAAGAGCTAAATGCCCTTTATGCTTGCTTCAAAGCAAGCAACACTGAAGAGTGCATGATAGAAACAACTGTTCCAGACGACTGTGTGATCACAACTCTCCATAGTCGATGTGAGCAAGACCTTTAATCTGGTCAACATTCACAAGGCCGTGGAGCGGATTACCAAGACGTGTACTCAGAGCATGCGCGGACCAACTGGCAAGTGTCTTCAATTATATGTTCAAACTCTCCCTGACCGAGACTGCAATACCTACATGTTTCAAGCAGACCACCATAGTCCCTGTTTCCAAGAAAGTGAAGGTAACCTGCCTAAATGACTACCGGCCCGTACCACTCATGTCAGTAGCCATGAAGTGCTTTGAAAGGCTGGTCATGGTTCACATCAACACCATCATCCCGGAAACCCTAGAACCACTCCAATTTGCATATTGCAACAACAGATCCACAGATGACGCAATCTCAATTGCACTCCACACTGCCCTTTCACACCTGGAACACTTATGTGAGAATGCTGTTCATTGACTACAGCTCAGCATTCAGCACCATAGTACCCTCAAAGCTCATCATTAAGATAAGGACCCGGGGACTAAACACGTCCCTCTGCAACTGGATCCTGTACTTCCTGATGGGCAACCCCCAGATGGTAAGTAGGCATCAACACATCTGCCATGCTGATCCTCAACAATGTGCTCAGTACCCTCCTGTTACTCCCTGTTCACCCATGACTGTGTGGCCAAGCACAACTCCAACACCATCATTAAGTTTTCTGATCACACAATGGTGGTAGGCCTGATCACCGACAACAATGAGACAGCCTATAGAGAGGAAATCAGAGACCTGGCATTGTGGTGCTAGGACAACAATCACTTCCTCAGCGGAGGAAGGCAAAGGAGCTGATCATTGACTATAGGAAAAGGAGGGCTGGACAAGCCCCCATTCACATCGATGGTGCTGTAGTGGAGTGGGCTGAGATTTTGAAGTTCCTTTCTCTCCACATCACCAACAAACTGTCATGGTCCAAACACACCAAGACAGTCATGAAGAGGGCACAACAATACCTTTTCCCCCTCAGGTAACTGAAAAGATTTTTCATGGGTCCCCAGATCCTCAAAAAGTTATACAGCAACACCATCAAGAGCATCATTACCAGTTGCATCATCTCCTGGTATGGCAACTGCTAGTTATCCGACAATAAGTCGTTACAGAGGGTAGTGCATACGGCCCAGTACATCACTGGGGCCAAGCTTCCTGCCATCCAGGACCTCTATACCAGGCGGTGTCAGAGGAAGGCCCTAAAAATTGTCAAAGAATCCAACCACGCTATTCATAGACTGTTCGCTCTGCTACCACATGGCAAGCGGTACCAGAGCACCAAGTCTAGGTCCAAGAGGCTTCTAAACCGCTTCTACCCCCAAGCCATAAGAATCCTGAACATCTACTCAAATGGCCTATTTGCATTGCCCCCCCCCCCCCCCCCCCCCCTCCCCTTCTCTCCACACCGCTGCCACTCTCTGTTGTCATCTATGTATAGTCACTAATAACTCTACCTACATGTACATACTACCTCAACTAACCGGTGCCCCCGCACATTGACTCTGTACCGCCACCCCCCCTGTATATATTGTTATTTTTTACTGCTGCTCTTTAATTACTTGTTACATTTATTTCTTATTCTTATCTGTATTTTTTTGAAACTGCACTGTTGGTTCGGGGCTCGTAAGTAAGCATTTCACTGTAAGGTGAACCTGTTGTACATGTTGTATTCGGCACATGTGACTAATACATTTGATTTGATTTTGGTTTGATCACTGGGGCCAAGCTTCCTGCCATCCAGGACCTATATACTAGGCAGTGTCAAAGGAAGGCCCAAAATAATGTCACAGACTCCAGTCAACCGAGTCAGTCTTTTCTCTCTGCTACTGCATGGCAAGGGTACCGGAGCACCAAGTCTAGTTCCAAAAGTCTCCTTAACAGTTTTTACCACCATGTCGAAAGACTGCTGAACAATTAATACAATTAAATATTTGCATTACTCTATTTCTTGAACTGCATTGTTGGTTAAGGGCTTGTAAACTAAGCATTACACCTGCTGTTTTCGGTGTATGTGAAAAGTAACATTTGATTTGATTTTGATTTGATTAGCAATGATGGTCACAGCAGATACTGATTGGTTTTCTGATCAATGCCCCTACCTTTTTTTTAAGGTATGCATTTCTTTATTCCCAGTCATGTGAAATCCATAGATTAGGGCGCAATTCATTTATTTAAATTGACGGATTTCCTTTAATGAACTGTAACTCAGTAAAATCTTTGAAAATGTTGCATGTTGCGTTTATATTTATATTTTGGTTTAGTGTAGTATAGCTTATTTGTTGAGATATAATGTCAAATCAAACAATTAACCATCTAACAAGGTAATTGGCATGCATAATATATCAGCTTTTACAAACATTTTCACTACACTTCCGTCTCTTCCCTCTCTCCTCTTCCTTCCTCCCCTTACTCCACCCAATCCACTAGAGCAGAGGTAAACACAAAAAGAGAGAGAAGTGGATGCGGAGATAAATAAAACATTCTAACACTCCAACACTGACAAACTGAGAGATTAGTCCCATACTTTGGGCCTACAGTAACAATATCACAGCCAAAGAGGAAGCAGCAGGGTCGGAGTAGGAACTGTTTCCTGTGAGCAAGCCCTGCTGAGATACAGGCACCTGGTATACTCCACAAACATTTTATTGTTCTCTCTCTCTCTCTTAGAACTCACACACATGCACAAACAGTGCAGGAGACTGAGTATTTACTGTGGGATTCATGTTGAGCATCTACTCCAGCATCTCTTTACACTATCACGCCAAAGTACACGCTGATGGATCTCTATACTGTCAATCAGGGTGCTGTCACTGTGTGTGTGTGTGTCTGTTGGTCTACGTGCCTGCATGAGTGTTGTCTGGTCCTGAGAGAGAAGGCTCCCCCCTCCCCCCCAAGCAAAATGAGGGAGGAAATCAATGAGTCTTCTTTGTAGAGTTGCCTCTTAAGAATGGTTAACCAACCAAAAGTAACAGCCTAATCTTAGGACAACCCATTATATCACTTTCTCACAGATCACATCACAAGCCTCTGAACCATTGCAATCCAGGAGAGAGATAGAGAGGGGATCCTACACTACAGAAAGAGAGACACTGTGCTCTGAAAAATCTCTCTAGTGGCCTGTCACAGAGACAGATAAACTAAACCCCTGAGAGCTCTTCAAGGCTTAGTGTGTGTGTATGTATAAACTTTCATATATTTACAACCTATATTGGCAGGCTGACTGTAGGCTCCTCAGTCACTACTCTGATTAAGGCCTTAGACAGACAGACAGACAGACAGACAGACAGACAGACAGACAGACAGACAGACAGACAGACAGACAGACAGACACAAACCTAGCAGTGCTGCAGTTCTTGACACAAACTGATGCACCTGGAACCTACTACAATACCCTGTTCAAAGGCACTTAAATATTTGTCTTGCCCATTCATCCTCTGAATGGCATACATAAACAATCCATGTCTCAATTGTCACAAGGCTTAAAAATCCTTCTTTAACCTGTCATCTCCTCTTCATCTACACTGATTTGAAGTGGATATAACAAGTGACATCAATATGGGATCATAGCTTTCACCTGGATTCACCTGGTCAGTCTATGTCATTGAAAGAGCATAATGTTTTGTGCATAATGTTTTGTGCACTCTGTAAATGCTCCAGTAGGAGCCGAGCCCACACCAGCCCCTGCAGCACAGCTCTGGGGTCCGTACACAAATTTGTAAACACAAATAGCATCTTCTGGTCTTCCACACTGACATTTTTGCCTGCCTAAACAGGTTGTTTAATAGGCAGTACCTTCACCTTTTGGCTACACTATACATAGGCCCTCCAACATATAGAGTATTTTCCACGGCCAAAGCGGTAGAACTGAGTAATGGCTGACATGTCGACCTGCTCCAGATCCAACAGGAACAAGTGACAGAAAGCTATCACTCTGGACCCAATGTCCACCAGCCCTTGGCCCCCCTCATGCAAACGGAGGTGTAACACTGCCACACATGTCCAGTGTTGAACAAAATCAATTCCCCACTGACCTCTACAGTTGCTTGACAAGACTCTGTGGGGGATCCAACACCATCAGCCTGTGCCGTGCCAGAGCATTGAAGCGGCCAAGCTGTTCGTGACCAGGACCCTTCCCCTGAAAGACATTCGTGGCTACAACTGCCGCTATTTAGACAACTTAGCCGCAACCTTGTCCACCATCCCCTCCCAGTTTCTCTCCGGAAACTCTGAGGTCCCCAAAAACATCTTCTGTATCACCCCAGGAAGACTAGGAGATCCTGCTCTGACCCATCTCCCCATAATTAGACGTTCACTCTTCTCCCAGTTCACTTTAGCTGATGCCGCCCCCTCAAACAACATTTAAACCCTGCTAACCTCTTCTACATCTTCTTGCCCTTTAACATACACTGTTACATCATCAGCATAAGCCGACAATGAAATCGACTCCCCACCTACTACCCCTGGAACTGACAACCCCTACAGCCTCTCCCTTAGTCTACACAGATGTGGTTCTATGGCTAGACAGTAAAGCTGACCCAAGAGTGTATACCCATGCCAAATGCCTGTCTGCATGGGCTGCTTAAGCTGAGGCCTGATCACAGTGCTGGGATGGAGGTCCAGCTGCCTGAGAGAGCTAATGCATAGCGGCTGTACAGCAGCTCTCGCCAGGCCGTGCACCGGGGGTAGATGGACTGACAGCTTAGATGTATAAACCTTTCTGGGGTGTACTGGGAAGGGACCTCTTACAGGTCCCACCCCCTACCACCCACTTTTACTATGATCAGGCCCCAGCTTAAGCAGCCCATGCAGAATCTCCTGAGCACACTTTGGATCAGTGTTGCAGTTACCATAGAGGTCTGCATAGAAGTACATAGTCATACTCCTCATCTCTGCTGGAACCGACATCAGAGACGCTGAAGGACAACGTAGATGGAACATCTGCTTCTACTCTGCTAACTTCCTCTCCAGGTTGAAGAAGAACGCACTCAGAGCATCCATGTCCTTCAGGGTGACCATCCATGCTCTAATGTGGCCATCCATGCTCTCCCTTCACCTGATCCTGTAAAAAAAGACCCCAACTGTGTCCGCTTAGCCTTCAACTCCCTCTCTGACCCAAAGTCCTGCTGCTCAATAAGGCTATTCTCAATGTCTCTAATATCCAGCTCCAACCTCTGAATAGTAAACCTTATCCTAGCTGTTCTATGGACAGAGTAGGGCAGACAAAATACCCGTATTTGTGTTATCCCCACCTCCCACCATTGTCTTAGGTTCAGATGAGGTAGAACTGACAAGCTATACTCAACTGTGACCATGTGATGGTCTGAGAAGCCACTAGGGCAGATCTAGGAGCCCAGAACCTTGTTACAGCTCACCTTAACGACATAAAACCTACATAGCCTCGCCACACTAATCCTCCCCTCCACAAAATTCACCCATGTATAGCTCCTGCCTCTCCAATTTCTCTTTCTCCACTCATCTACTAGCCCATGCTGTTTCAACATATTTGTCAATACCACCCCCGAATGTGGAAGAGCTTCCTCCCAGTTCCTATCTGCTGTGTAATCTGTTGTACAGTTCCGGGTCATCCCCCATAACAATACATCTACCTCCATCATACTGATGCATGTCCTGTCTATGCTTCTCAAGTAACTGCACCCAGTCAGACCCCTACTGAGAGCATAGACATTAACAAACAGAAGAAGATACCCCCCTAACCACCCTGCCTGAACCACTAATGCCCTTTACACTCGTGAGAATTAGCCTATATGGATAGGGCTAAATTGACATCGTCCTTACGTCACAAATATGAAAGGCATAACCATGGTAGCAATTGATTGTATCGATTTATTGTACTTTTTGCCACATTTCTTGCTCACGAAATCTGAAAATACATTCAGTAACATGATAGGAATATTCCTGGAAAATGTGGGGTATTGGTTTGAGTGAGAGGACTAACTAACGATCATCGTATGAAGGAGTGGACCAAAACGCAGCTTGGTAAGTGTTCATGATGAATTTAATACTCACAACAAAATAACAGAGGGAAGACTGAAACAGTCCTTTCAGGTGCAGACACTAAACAGAAAACAACTACCCACAAAAGCCAAATGAAAAAGGACAACTTATATATGACCCCCAATCAGAACCAACGATAGACAGCTGCCTCTGATTGGGAACCACACCAACATAGAAATAAAGAAACTAGAATGTCCACCCTAGTCACACCCTGGCCTAACCAAAATAGAGAATAAAAACCTCTCTATGGCCAGGGCGTGACACTAACTGGTGTCTTCAAGTGGCCACACACACCTCTCCAAATTGTGCACTGTTGAATGCACTTTAAAATTACAATGCACCTTTATGATTTAAATAAGTTTCAACTGAGGTGCTTTTTTGAGCTCTCCTATCTGTGCCATTGAGTAACTAGAGCAAGCACACATTCCTGCCATCACACAATTATTGTTGTTTACGCAATCCAAAAAGTGTCCATTATAAATCGCAATCTGCATCAGTTGGGCATCATTTGAAGCTTGTTCTATTGCAATCATGACTAGCTACAGTGCCTTCAGAAAGTATTCACACCCCTTGACTTTTTCCACAGTTTGTTGTGTTACAACCTGAATTTAAAATGGATTGCATTTGGATGTTTTTGGTCACTGGTCTACACACACTAACCCACAAAAAATTTTACAAATTCATTAAAAATGAAAAGATGAAATGTCTTGAGTCAAGTATTCAATCCCTTTGTTATGTCAAACCTAAATAAGTTCAGGAGTAGAAATTTGCTTAACAAGTCACACACAATATAACAAAACAAAGTGTTTTGTTTGAGGTTAATCCAAATCAACACATTACTGAGTACCACTATCCATATTTTCAAGCATAGTGGTGGCTGCATCATGTTATGGGTATACTTGTAATCAATAATGACGGGTGTTTTTCAGGATAAAAAAAGAAAAGGAATGGCGCTAAGCACAGGCAAAATCCTAGAGGAAAACCTGGTTCAGTTTGCTTTTCACCAGACACTGGGATATGAATTCACCTTTCAGCAGGACAATAACCTGAAACATAACCAAATCTACACTGGCGTTGCTTGACAAGAAGACAGTCTGGCTGAGTTACAGTCTTGACTTAAATCTACTTGAAAATCTATGGCAGGACCTGAAAATGGTCGTTTAGCAATGACCAACAACCAATTTGACAGAGCTTAAATAATTTTGAAAAGAATAATGGGCAAATGTTTTACAATCCAGGTGTGGAAAGCTCTTAGAGTCTTACCAGAAAGACTCACAGCCGTAATCAATGCCAAAGGTGCATCTACAAAGTACTGACTCAGTTGTGCGAATACTTATGTACTGTAAATTAGATAGTTCTGTATTTCATTTTCAATGCATTTGCTAAAACATCTTTTCACTTTGTCATTATGGAGTATTGTGTGTACATGGGTGAGAAACTATATTTAACCCCTCGAATTCAGGAGTTAACACAATAAAATGTTGAATAAATCAAGGGGAATCAATACTTTCTAAAGGCACTAAGTTATAAAATAATACATTACAATGTTAGGCATTCACAATGTAATTCACAGAAACAGATCATAATTCTGATGACCATAGGAGTCATGAGTCCATTCAGGTGCGTGTGCCATGGCAATTTTTATTCACAATAGACAAATATACAGTAAGCAAATTTTGTTCAGAACAACCCAGGGTATGAGGACTTGTCATTGTGTAGCTGTACATCAAACACAGTGATCATAAACGTTGATACTGTATATGATGTGAGTTTTATGCTATGGAAATGTGAAGTGCACATTTGGGCTGGAGTTTGGCTTGCTTGTATGACATCAAATAAGTATTTATTATACAGTAATCCTCAATGTTTTCCCCTCACTCCGACAAAAATGTTTTGCAAAAGTTGCACAGTTAGCGGGAGAGATGGGGGCAACTTCATTTTGCACGAGGTGCTCAAGTTCAGAAAGTCTGTCATTCAAAACCCATTCAGTGCTGTGAAGGGCAGGTCCAGAGCTCGGATCTCATGTATAGTATGTTACTTTACAGCCACTGAGTTCCAATTGAGGCATTTATCAGTGCCCAAATCTGCCATTTTCAACCCATATAAGGGTACACGTGTAAAGGGTTTTAAGGTCTAAGCCTGATGAGAATAGAACTGCTACCCCTGGACCAATGACTAAGGAAGTACTGCCCCTCCCACTCCATGCCCCACACTGACACATTATGCCTGTCACTGTGGGTCTCCTGTAAGAACACCACATTTAAAAGTTGATTTCTACTGTATGGCGGTATCTTCAATTTAAGCCTACTAGAAAGTGTGTGCCCTCAGGTCTGAAGGGAAGCAAAATTCATTCCGCAACCTAAGAATAGTAAAGCCCCCTATAGTGGCTCAAATCGCCGACCAATCAACTTGTTACCAACCCTTAGCAAACTTTTGGAAAAAATGGTGTTTGACCAGATACATTTCTACTTTACAGTAAAAAAAAAATTACAACAGTCTTTCAACACACTTATAGGTAAGGACATTCAACAAGCACAGCACTTACACAAATGTCTGATTGGCTGTGAGAAACAGAGTTTTTGTTAAACTTCAGTACAGCTTTTGACATTACCGATCATAGTCTGCTGTTGGAAAAACGTCAGCTACTACAGCGACTGAAATGACTGCAACACTTAACAAAGAGCTGCAGTTAATTTCATAGTGGGTTGCAAGGAATAGGGTAATCCTAAATATTTCAAAAACGAAAGGCATTGTATTTGGGACAAGTCATTCACTAAACCCTAAACTTCAACTAAATCTTGTAATGAATTATGTGGAAATTGAGCAAGTTGAGGTCAACACATGTTGATACAACAGTAGCTAAGATTTAGAGAATTATTTCCATAATAAAGCGCTACTATGCCTTCTTAACAAAACAATCAACAAGGCAGGTCCTACATGCCCTACTTTTGTCACACCTGGACTACGGTTCAGTCATGTGGTCAGGTTCCACAAAGAGGGACTTAGGAAAATTACAATTGGCTCAGAACATGTCAGTATGGCTAGCCCTTCAATGTACACTAAGAGCGAACATTAATGATATGCATGTCAATCTTTCGTGGCTCAAAGTGGGGGAGAGATTAACTTCATTACTACTTATTTTTGTAAGAAGTGTTAACAAGCTGAATACACTAGCTGTCTGTTTAAACTACTAGCACACAGCTCGAACACCCATGCATACCCCACAAGACATGCCATCAGAGGTCTCGTCACAGTCCCCAAGTGCAGAACAGACTTGGGAGGAACAGATTACCATATAGAGCCATGACTACATGGAACTCTATTCCACATCAGGTAACTGATGCAAGCAGTAGAATCAGAATCAGAATTACAAACAATAGTACGCAAGTGTAAACATCATGGGACAACGCAGCCCCCATACCGCTCAGGAAGGAGACGCGTTCTGGCTCCTAGAGATGAACGCACTTTGCTGCGAAAAGTGCAAATCAATCCCAGGACAACAGCAAAGGACCATGTGAAGACACTGGAGGAAACAAGAACAAAGGTATCTATATCCACAGTAAAACAAGTCCTATAACCTGAAAGGCCGCACAGCAAGGAAGAAGCCACTGCTCCAAAATCGGCATAAAAAGCCAGACTACAGTTTGCAACTGCACATGGTGACAAAGATGATACCTTTTGGTCCTCTGGTCTGATGAAACAGAAATAGAACTGTTCGGCCATAATGACCATCGTTATGTTTGGAGGAAAAAGGGGGAGGCTTGCAAGCCGAAGAACACCATCCCAACCGTGAAGCATGGGGGTGGCAGCATCATGTTGTGGGGGTGATTTACTGCAGGAGGGATTGGTGCACTTCACAAAATAGAGGTCATCATGAGGATGAAGAATTATGTGGATATATTGAAGCAACATCTCAAGACACCAGTCAGGAGCTTGGTTGCAAATGGGTCTTCCAAATGGACAATGACCCAAAGCATACTTCCAAAGTTGTGGCAAAATGGCTTAAGGACAACAAAGTCAAGGTATTGGAGTGGCCATCACAAAGCCCTGACCTCAATCCCAAAGAAAATTTGTTGGCAGAACTGAAAAAGCGTGTGCGAGCAAGGAGGCCTACAAACCTGACTCAGTTACACCAGCTCTGTCAGGAGGAATGGGCCAAAATACACCCAACTTATTGTGGGAAGCTTGTGGAAGGCTACACGAAACATTTGACTCAAGTTTAACTCAAGTTTAAAGGCAATGCTACCGAATACTAATTGAGTGTATGTAATCCAGTGGGAATGTGATGAAAGAAATCAAATCTGAAATAAATAGTTCTCTACTATTATTCTGACATTTCACATTCTTAAAATAAAGTGGTGATCCTGACTGACCTAAGACAGGGAATCTTTACTAGGATTAAATGTCAGGAACTGTGAAAGCTGAGTTTAAATGTATTTGGCTAAGGTGCATGTAAAACGTCTGACTTCAACTGTATGTTTAACGAGCCCACTTTTAAATCCACCATAAAAATATTTGAAATGGAAGTCAGAAAACCAGCATAGGTAACAGACAAGTGAAAGAAATCACCCTCTGATAAATAATCATACCAATTATTTTCAAATCAATTGTTTATTATTTTCTGCCACTTTCATTCCATTTCCTGGACCTTTCCTCTTTATTAATAATGCAACATGGCTATCTAAACACCAATGTACCCTCTGATTAACATTATCCAATCCCACTGATGTTTTAATGTGATACCAAATGACTGCCCTGACAAACGTCTCTACATCAGGAAAAAATCCCTGTATGGTAACATGTTTACTAAATGAATCCTACAGAAAAGTATTAATCTGCTGTAATGTGTACTGTGGTAAACCTGACTGGGGCTCATCCTGAGATTCTACATTACATTGCTGGGGATATCTGACAGAGGATCTCTCTCTTCCTCCATCCTCATCTAGCAGCTCAACCAAAACCAGAGCACACTGGCTCCCCCACACTGCCTCAAACCATTACCCTGTATGTCTGTTCTTACACTGGGCACATGATTCCCTGTTGTCTGTGAGACAGGCATATCAGCCTTGGAGTCAGGGCTTCCCTGCCTTCGATAACCACTGCCGGAAGCTCAGTCACTATCATGCCCGCCCTTGAACTCCCCGCCATCCAAATCTCGGCTACATTATCATCAACATTAACATCAGCTGTATGGGCAACGTAATCTTGCGATTCTGATGTTTGGGATTGAGTTTGGACCTGGGTGGTGGCCGGGGATGCTCCCAAAGCCCCCGGCTCACTCTCAGATCTAGAGCATATCAGTGCCCTGCTCTCTGTGTGTGCATGCCTGCCGCTTATGTCCAATCTCTCCACAATCAAAACCCCCTCTCCTCAATGGTGCTCTGGTTGCTATGGCAACACAGGTTTGACGGACCTCTTCTCTCCTTCCATCTCTACCTCCATCACACTCTGTCCCACCCTCTCTCCTTTATCCATCTTTCCCTTTCAACGAACTCCTTGCCTGCTGCTCTGGTTTGACATCAAACCCATCAATGAGTTCTCTCTGACTTCAGCTGGCTTTAGCTGTACTCTGTGCCTTGATGAGTTGATTATTTGAATCAGCTTTGTAATGCTAGGGCAAAAAACAAAATGTGAACACCTGGGATGCCCCAGGACCGAGTTTGGGAAACCCTGGGTTAGGCTATCAATCACACACAAACACAAATGCATACACGCACACTCAATCTACCTCACTTTTCATCGTCACTCATAGGAAGAAAGTAAAGCTAATCACACACACAGAATCAGGCCAAAAGGTACAGGTTATCAATTAATCACACACATCCTCAGTGTGTCGTGTTTAATTGCCAGTGTCAATTAATGTAAATGCATCAGCTGCTTGGGGAGCAGAACCACTTGACAGTGTGACTGTAGAGATGTTTTACTTGGCTGGGTGTCTGGGGTCCTGGGACCAGAGGAACCTCGGGGAGCTGCTACACCACAGCAGAGAATAGGCTGTAGCTTAACTGTTTCTCCACTGCACTTGATTGATCGCTTAATTTCACTGACTGGGAGTCCACATACCTGGTTTCCCAGGGACAAATCAGACACTGATTAAAAGGAATGAGGGACAACTATAAGTGCTGTGACTTTCGAGGAGTTGACTTTGAGACCCCAGGAATAGTGTGTAGGCCTAAACCATCTGGGGATTTCCGATAAAAGCATTACAAAAAGTGTCATTTGTGCAGTACATATAAAATAAAACTAGGACTATTCTGGTTGAAAACGGCCTATGTGGCATCAATAAGTCGTAAACTATTGTACTAGTTGTGAAATTGCCAAAAAAGTGTAAGTAGTAGAACTTGTTATAAAATCATTATCTTTCAAAACTAAGTTTTGTGAGATTTGAGTAGTTCATCACAGCTTACTTGAGGGTTGGTTATGATTACAATTATGTTAACAATCATGCCCCTTTTTCCCATCAACATGTGGTGGCAACTAGAGTTTGACACAGGAACAGGACTCCCGTGGATCTTGTGGGTCCTGTGGGATTCGGGCAGGAAAGGGAGTGAAGTCCTAGAGTCATATTCGGGACAGGACAATCTGCTCACTCTCGTGCCTCATTCCAGTTATCCAGTCACTACGTTACCTCCAATGCACTTGGAGTCACACAATTACACACGTCCAAATCCATGAGTTTATCCAACTCTAAGTAAGTAGAAGGTCTTCCTAGGTCAAAATCAAATCAAATCAAATTTTATTTGTCACATACACATGGTTAGCAGATGTTAATGCGAGTGTAGCGAAATGCTTGTGCTTCTAGTTTCGACAATGCAGTAATAACCAACAAGTAATCTAACTAACAATTCCAAAACTACTGTCTTATACACAGTGTAAGGGGATAAAGAATATGTACATAAGGATATATGAATGAGTGATGGTACAGAGCAGCATAGGCAAGATACAGTAGATGGTATCGAGTACAGTATATACATGAGGTGAGTATGTAGACAAAGTGGCATAGTTAAAGTGGCTAGTGATACATGTATTACATAAGGATGCAGTCGATGATATAGAGTACAGTATATACGTATGCATATGAGATGAATAATGTAGGGTAAGTAACATTATATAAGGTAGCATTGTTTAAAGTGGCTAGTGATATATTTACATCATTTCCCATCAATTCCCATTATTAAAGTGGCTGGAGTTGAGTCAGTGTCAGTGTCAGTGTGTTGGCAGCAGCCACTCAATGTTAGTGGTGGCTGTTTAACAGTCTGATGGCCTTGAGATAGAAGCTGTTTTTCAGTCTCTCTGTCCCAGCTTTGATGCACCTGTACTGACCTCGCCTTCTGGATGATAACGGGGTGAACAGGCAGTGGCTCGGGTGGTTAATGTCCTTGATCTTTATGGCCTTCCTGTAACATCGGGTGGTGTAGGTGTCCTGGAGGGCAGGTTGTTTGCCCCCGGTGATGCGTTGTGCAGACCTCACTACCCTCTGGAGAGCCTTACGGTTGTGGGTGGAGCAGTTGCCGTACCAGGCGGTGATACAGCCCGCCAGGATGCTCTCGATTGTGCATCTGTAGAAGTTTGTGAGTGCTTTTGGTGACAAACCAAATTTCTTCAGCCTCCTGAGGTTGAAGAGGCGCTGCTGCGCCTTCTTCACGATGCTGTCTGTGTGAGTGGACCAATTCAGTTGTCTGTGATGTGTATGCCGAGGAACTTAAAACTTGCTACCCTCTCCACTACTGTTCCATCGATGTGGATAGGGGGGTGTTCCCTCTGCTGTTTCCTGAAGTCCACAATCATCTCCTTAGTTTTGTTGACGTTGAGTGTGAGGTTATTTTCCTGACACCACACTCCGAGGGCCCTCACCTCCTCCCTGTAGGCCGTCTCGTCGTTGTTGGTAATCAAGCCTACCACTGTTGTGTCGTCCGCAAACTTGATGATTGAGTTGGAGGCGTGCGTGGCCACGCAGACGTGGGTGAACAGGGAGTACAGGAGAGGGCTCAGAACGCACCCTTGTGGGGCCCCAGTGTTGAGGATCAGCGGGGTGGAGATGTTGTTGCCTACCCTCACCACCTGGGGGCGGCCCGTCAGGAAGTCCAGTACCCAGTTGCACAGGGCGGGGTCGAGACCCAGGGTCTCGAGCTTGATGACGAGCTTGGAGGGTACTATGGTGTTGAATGCCGAGCTGTAGTCGATGAACAGCATTCTCACATAGGTATTCCTCTTGTCCAGATGGGTTAGGGCAGTGTGCAGTGTGGTTGAGATTGCATCGTCTGTGGACCTATTTGGGCGGTAAGCAAATTGGAGTGGGTCTAGGGTGTCGGGTAGGGTGGAGGTGATATGGTCCTTGACTAGTCTCTCAAAGCACTTCATGATGACGGAAGTGAGTGCTACGGGGCGGTAGTCGTTTAGCTATGTTACCTTAGCTTTCTTGGGAACAGGAACAATGGTGGCCCTCTTGAAGAATGTGGGAACAGCAGACTGGTATAGGGATTGATTGAATATGTCCGTAAACACACCGGCCAGCTTGTATGCGCATGCTCTGAGGGCGCGGCTGGGGATGCCGTCTGGGCCTGCAGCCTTGCGAGGGTTAACACGTTTAAATGTCTTACTCACCTCGGCTGCAGTGAAGGAGAGTCCGCATGTTTTTGTTGCAGGCCGTGTCAGTGGCACTGTATTGTCCTCAAAGCGGGCAAAAAAGTTATTTAGTCTGCCTGGGAGCAGGACATCCTGGTCCGTGACTGGGCTGGATTTCTTCTTGTAGTCCGTGATTGACTGTAGACCCTGCCACATGCCTCTTGTGTCTGAGCCGTTGAATTGAGATTCTACTTTGTCTCTGTACTGACGCTTAGCTTGTTTGATAGCCTTGCGGAGGGAATAGCTGCACTGTTTGTATTTGGTCATGTTACCAGTCACCTTGCCCTGATTAAAAGCAGTGGTTCGCGCTTTCAGTTTCACGCGAATGCTGCCATCAATCCACGGTTTCTGGTTAGGGAATGTTTTAATCGTTGCTATGGGAACGACATCTTCAACACACGTTCTAATGAACTCGCACACCGAATCAGCGTATTCGTCAATATTGTTATCTGACGCAATACGAAACATGTCCCAGTCCACGTGATGGAAGCAGTCTTGGAGTGTGGAGTCAGCTTGGTCGGACCAGCGTTGGACAGACCTCAGCGTGGGAGCCTCTTGTTTTAGTTTCTGTCTGTAGGCAGGGATCAACAAAATGGAGTCGTGGTCAGCTTTTCCGAAAGGAGGGCGGGGCAGGGCCTTATATGCGTCACGGAAGTTAGAGTAACAATGATCCAAGGTTTTTCCACCCCTGGTTGCACAATCGATATGCTGATAAAATTTAGGGAGTCTTGTTTTCTGATTAGCCTTGTTAAAATCCCCAGCTACAATGAATGCAGCCTCCGGATAAATGGATTCCAGTTTGCAAAGAGTCAAATAAAGTTTGTTCAGAGCCATCAATGTGTCTGCTTGGGGGGGATATATACGGCTGTGATTATAATCGAAGAGAATTCTCTTGGTAGATAATGCGGTCTACATTTGATTGTGAGGAATTCTAAATCAGGTGAACAGAAGGATTTGAGTTCCTGTATGTTTCTTTCATCACACCATGTCTCGTTAGCCATAAGGCATACGCCCCCGCCCCTCTTCTTACCAGAAAGATGTTTGTTTCTGTTGGCGCGATGCGTGGAGAAACCAGTTGGCTGCACCGCCTCCGATAGCGTCTCTCCAGTGAGCCATGTTTCCGTGAAGCAAAGAACGTTACAGTCTCTGATGTCCCTCTGGAATGCTACCCTTGCTCGGATTTCATCAACCTTGTTGTCAAGAGACTGGACATTGGCGAGAAGAATGCTAGGGAGTGGTGCACGATGTGCCCGTCTCCGGAGTCTGACCAGAAGACCGCCTCGTTTCCCTCTTTTTCGGAGTCGTTTTTTTGGGTCGCTGCATGTGATCCATTCCGTTGTCCTGGGTGAAAGGCAGAACACAGGATCCTCAAGGTATGCACTACAATTAGGAGGCTAGGGAGGCTAGGCTAGGGAGGAGGCAAGGCTAGGGAGGTGCACAGGAGGCCTGGTGCGTGAGGCTGGCACAATCTTCATTAGACGTCTAGCAAGCACCTCAGGACGAGTATGGAGAACTGACCCAGGTGCCATCAAATCCCGACACGCTCTGTCGGGCGAATTCCGTGCCTCATGCACCAACACAGCAACTCCCTCATAACTCTCTCCTCCAATTTCCCCATTAACTCCTTCACGGTCTCTGCTTCGCTCACCTCCAACACCGGTTCTGGTTCTGGTTTCCTCCTTGGCTCCTTACGATAAACAGGGGGAGTTGGCTCAGGTCTGACTCCTGACTCTGCCACACTCTCCCTGTGACCCCCCCAATACATTTTTGGGGCTGACTCTCGGGCTTCCTTCCGCACCGCCGTGTTGCCTCCTCAAACCAGCGCCTCTCCGCTTTGGCTGCCTCCAGCTCTGACTTTGGGCGGCTCCTGCTGCTGCTGCCTGTCACCACACCCCTTGGTCCTGTTTGGTGGGTGATTCTCTTACGGTTTTCTTCCTGGGAAGGAGAGGAGGACCAAAATGCAGCGTGGTTATGGTTGAACTTTAATAAAGATGATAACGTGAACAATATACATATACAAAATAAGAAAACGTGGAAAAACCGAAACAGTCATAACTGGTGCAAAACAGAGAGACAGGAAACAATCACCCACGAAATACCCAAAGAATATGGCTGCCTAAATATGGTTCCCAATCAGAGACAACGATAAACACCTGCCTCTGATTGAGAACCACTCTAGGCAACCATAGACTTACCTAGAATACTATACTGAACACAACCCCATCAATCTACAAAACCCCTAGACAAGTCAACACATAATCACCCATGTCACACCCTGGCCTAACCACAATAATAAAGAAAACACCAAATACTAAGGCCAGGGCGTGACACTAGTGTTTTTAACAAAGTTTACCTATGGGTAGTGTATGCCCATGGGCGAATTGTCTTGGTTCCCCCTTTTCCCACCAGCAAACAAACACCATAACCAAAAACAATACTCACAGGTGAGGACAAAGTGATATGGAGGTACTCAAACAAAAGATAGCTCAATACATAAAGAGCAAGAGATAGAGAGACATAGTAGGAGAGAGTGAAACAGAGAGATCTACAGACATATGGCATTTACAGAGAGATTGAGCTCCAGAGCAAACAACTGACAGAGTTTTTAATGTTGGAACTACCCATCCCGGATCCGGGAGAATTGTCATCAATTGACACTAAGTAGCATAACGCAACGGACAAAAAATCTTACTAGAAAATATTCATATTCATGAAATCGTAAGTGAAATAAACACAGCTTAGCCTTTTGTTAATCACCCTGTCATCTCAGATTTTGGAAATATGCTTTACAGCCAAAGCAAGACAAGCATTTGTGTAAGTTTATTGATAGCCTAGCATAGCATTATGCCTAGCTAGCAGCAGGCAATCTGGTCCCGAAAATCAGAAAAGCAATCAAATTAAATTGTTTACCTTTGATGAGTTTCGGATGTTTTCACTCACGAGACTCCCAGTTAGATAGCAAATGTTCCTTTTTTCCAGAAAAAATATTTTTGTAGCCAAAAATAGCTCCGTTAGTTCTTCACATTTGGCTGAGAAAACAACCGGAAATCGGTCACCACAACGCCGAAAAATATTCCAAATTAGCTCCATAATATTGACAGAAACATGGCAAACGTTGTTTATAATCAATCCTCAACGTGTTTTTCAAATATCTATTCGATAATATATCAACCGGGACAGAGCTTTTTTCAGTAAGACCGGGTGGAAAATGGCTACCTCTGTCTTTTGCGCTAGAAATACACAAAGAGCCATCAGGTGGACACTGACGCAATGTTGTTATACACGCTCATTTTTCAAAATAAAAGCCTGAAACTATGTCTTGTGATTCTAGACACATTAAGGAAGCCATAGAAAAAGGAATCTCATTGATATCCCATTCACTGCTCAATAGGGAAGCATAGGAAGGGACTCTTATTTAGAAACCGCTGCGTTCTTGATTGGATTTTTCTCATTCTTTTGCCTGCAATATCAGTTCTGTTATACTCACAGACAATATCTTTACAGTTTTGGAAACGTTAGAGTGTTTTCTATCCCAAGCTGTCAATTGTATGCATATTCTATTTTCTGGCCCTGAAAAATAGCCCGTTTATTTTGGGAAAGTTATTTTTCCAAAAATAAAAAAATTACCCCTAGATTCAACAGGTTAAACCATGGGAAAGGAATTGTGATTGGGTAGGAAACAGGAGGAGGTGTGTCTTCTGATTGATGATTGATTGGTGACTGATTGGGGAGTGATGATTTTCACCTGTGAGGGGAGAAGGAGAGAAAAGAACACAGGATACATAAACACACACACACACACACACACACAGGATACCTGTATCCGTAACAGCTGCCTTCATTGCTAAAATCCTGTGCCAACCTCTAGTGCAGCGGTTACCAAACTAGGGGTCACCTGAAATTAAAATGGGGTCGCAAGAGAACTTCCAAAATCCTGAAAAAATGTAATACAGTGCATTCGGAAATTCTTCAGACCCCTTCCCTTTTTCCAAATTCTGTTACAGAACCGCCTTAAAACTCTTTCGGGATAGGGGGCAGCATTTTCACTTTTGGATGATTAGCGTGCCCAGAGTGAACTGCCTCCTACTCTGTCCCAGATGCTAATATATGCATAATATTATTAGTATTGGATAGAAAACACTCTGAATGATGTCTGTGAGTATAACAGATCTCATATGGCAGGCGAAAACCTGAGAAAAATCCAACCAGGAAGTGGGAAATCTGAGGTTGGTAGTTTTTCAAAGCTTGGCCTACCGAGTACACAGTGTCTATGGAGTCAAGTTGAACTTCCTACGGCTTCCAGTAGATGTCAAGCGTCTTTAGAAACTTGTTTCTGGCTTCTGCTATTAAACAAATGTGGTTTCTACTGACAATTGAGATGTATAAACTATGGCATAAGGGGACAACAAGCAGATTAGAGGCAATCCATAATTTCGATAAAGACATTAATGAGAGAGACGACGGATGTAGTCAATATAACTATTTGTTCAGCACTTTTGAAATGTATAGCGACAGAATTCAGAACATGGGCCATTCTTACATATAAACAGACAATGAAAGCCCTTACAATATTCAATGATTACATTTCTCTCAAGCACACACCGGCCATGAACGATGTGTTTACAATACCGCATTGCTAAATATGACCAAAATATTTGGGTGTGGCTCATGGGCTACTAATAGCTTACTACACAACATACACATAGTATTACTTTAGCTAGAGTGTGCGTATCTCTCTGGCATCCTATATAATTTATGAAGCTGCATAAGACATTTTTGGACTCACGTTGTGATGTGCTTGAACAGGAAAGTGGCATGGAGGTTTGTCAACCAAATTTGTCATCAAAGAGAAAGATGCTGGATATACAATTCCTAGTTTTTCCCAGTCGTAGCTCGTTTTTCCTGGGTTCTCAGTTGTCTTGAACTCACAGTTACCCACTGATTCCTTCCCAAACCACTAATTGTTGAATTTGCGATTTCCAACTTGTTGTGTAATGTTTATGTCCAATGGCCGATGAACACCAATACGTTTTATCTATAATTTCTCTTCATTTGACAAGGATTAAAAAGGATTTGATTGTCGACTTGATTCATGGTGACGACTGCTAGCTTCCTAGCTAAGATTTTGAAAGTATGATGTTGGCATGAGCAGTCCAATCAAAGCTACTGTAGATATGTGATTTGATGTCATTCTGTGGCCAATGACATTGAGCCTTCTTGGATTAGCACTTCTAATATAACTCTATGGAAGAACCCAAAGGCTAACATTTTAGAACTCTACCATAGAATTGGGGATGACGTACTGTCTCAAATGCTCTGTATTTTCTGCTGGCTAGCCCCACCACAACAGAAAGCATTAGGCTAGGCTGAAACACCTACATTTTGGAGCTGCCTAACTCAAGAATGCAAAAAATAGTTTTGTTTGTATATGGCTTTATTAACTCAATTACATATATTTTTTTACATTGTTTTCAAACTGATATGTGACACGTATTTTACCTAAAAGTGGGGGGCCCAAAACAGGTGCCTGTATAAGGTCCCACAGTTAATGCATGTCAGAGCAAAAACCAAGCCATGAAGTCGAAGGAATTGCTGTAGAGCTCCGGGACAGGATTGAGTAGAGCCACAGATCTGGGGAAGGGTACAAAAACATTTATGCAGCATTGAAGGTCCCCAAGAACACAGTGGCCTCCATCAATCTTAAATGGAAGAAGTTTGGAACCACAAATACTTTTCTTAGAGATGTCTGCCCCTGCCAAACAGCAATCGGGTGAGAAGGTCCTTGGTCAGGGAGGTGACCAAGAACCCGATGGTCACTCTAACAGAGCTCCAGAGATCCTCTGTGGAGATAGGAGAATGGTCCAGCAGGACAACCATCTCTGCAGCACTCCACCAAATCAGGCCATTATGACAGAGTGGCTTGTCGGAAGCCACTCCTTAGTGAAAGGCACATGACAGCCAACTTGGAGTTTGCCAAAAGCACCTAAAGGACTCTGAGACCATGGGAAACAAGATTCTCTGGTCTGATTAAACCAAGATTGAACTGCCAAGCGTCACGTCTGGAGGAAACCTGACGCCATTCCTACGGTGCGCTCAGGACCACAGACCGGGGCAAAGGTTCACTTTCCTACAGGACAATGACCCTAAGAACACAGACAAGACAACGCAGGAGTGGCTTTGGGACAAGTCTTTGATTGTCGAGTGGCCAAGCCAGAGCCCGGACTTGAACCCGATCGAACATCTCTGGAGAGACCTGAAAATAGCTATGCAGCGATGCACCCTATCCAACCTGACAGTGCTTGAAAGGATCTGCAGAGTAGAATGGGAGAAACTCCCCAAATACAGATGTGCGAAGCTCTTGGCGTCATACCCAAGAAGACTTGAGTTTGTAATCGCTGCCAAAGGTGCTTCAACAAAGTACTGAGTAAAAGGTCTGAATACTTATGTAAATGTGATATTTTGTTTTTCTTTTTATACATTTGCCAACATTTCTAAAAACCTGTTTTTGTTTTGTCATTATGGGGTATTGTATGTAAATTGATGAGGAGAAAAACAATTGAAAAAATAATCGATTTAACTTTTTCAACATTTTGGGTCTGAATATTTTCTGAATGTACTGTATGTACAAACATACACTACATGACCAAAAGTATGTGTACACCTGCTTGTCGAACATCTCATTCCAAAATCATGGAAATCAATATGGAGTTGGTTCCCTGTTTGCTATAACAGCCTCCACTCTTCTGGGAATGCTTTCCACTAGATGTTGGAACATTGCTGCGGGGACTTGCTTCCATTCCGCCACAAGAGCATTATTGAGGTCGGGCAATGATGTTGGGTGATTAGGCCTGGACCGCAGTTGACGTTCCAATTCATCCCAAAGGTGTTCGATGGGGTTGAGGTAAGGGCTCTGTGCAGGTCAGTCAAGTTCTTCCAAACCGATCTTGACAAAACATTTTTTTAAGGACCTCACTTTCTGCACGGTGGAATTGTCATGCTTAACAGGAAAGGGCCTTCCCCAAACTGTTGCCACAAAGTTGAAAGCACAGAATCGTCCAGAATGTAATTGTATGCTGTTGAATAAAGATTTCCCTTCACTGGAACTAAGAAGCATAGCCCGAACTATGAAAAACTGCCCAAGACCATTATTCTTCCACCAAAATTTACAGTTGGCACTATGCATTCAGGCAGGTACTGTGTGGCGTTCTCACATTAATACCTTTGTCAGATAACACTGTTAAACAAATCATTTATGCTATTGCTAGCAATCAAGAAGTAACTCTGACTGAACGACTCAAAAACTTCCCAGTTTCTGCTCTCCAACTAGACGTTAGCTGTGAGTACCAATATGCCTATGTATTGACTTTTGTTCACTATACATGTCAGGGGATGCTATTCACGAGAACATATTGTTCTGTCTCACGATTCCTGAGGATGAAATATCCCAGGGGTGTTCAGTGTGCGTCACACTTAACACAGATCCCATGGAATCTGAAGAAAAAGATTCCATGGGATCGAATGGTGGGCTTTTGCACATATGGGGCTCCATCTATGGCGGGCAGGCTTCTGCACTCTAGATATGATGTTGTTTTGTTTGAAACGTTGTTCCCCCTGCTGCTATTGGACCAGGTCTTGGAAAAGAGATGTTATCTCAATGAGAAAAACCTGTAGAAATAAAGGTCAAATAAAAACAAATGAATGTGTCTCCTCCCTCTTCCGTATGAACGCATTGTCTGATACACCGAGAGCAACTGACAGCAAAATAGCTGAGCACAGAACTCTGAGATAAACTGCAGCATGTAGTATGTTCGATTGTGAAGTACATCAAACAACATCCACTGTGTGGATGCCTGTTTGCAAAACTATGTGGATAGAGGGGATCAGAGCATGACAATGTTTTATTTCACACCAATGCTTGGTGGTTTTGGAGGGTAGTTGAGCTGTTGTCATTCACATACGGACTTTGTTGACTTTCTGTGTTGTGAAAAGAAAATGCTTCTCCTTGCCTGTGCAACAGACATATTTGGAAAACTGAACGAACAGAATGCAAGCATGCAGGGGAAATGCAAAAAACATTCTACAGATGAGTGACCGAATCAGTGGATTCTGAGGAAATATATATAAATACATATATTGTTTTATAAATAAATATAATATATACAGTATTTTTTACCCATCCACCACTGCTTGTCTTCAGAGGACACATATGTTTTTGTTTTTACAGATTTTATGCTACATACACATACATTTTACAAACACATTTTACATACATGGTACTTTTACATACAGCAATAACATAACAATGAATACATTACCGAAGATAAACTCTTTAATAATGCCACCCCTCAGACACTCTCAGCCCATCCCACCTATCACCATAAACCACCCTCATTTGGTTTCCATGTGCCATATATTTCCCAATTGTGCTGTCATGTTTTACATACATTTTGAACCTTTCTAAACGCATAGCATCCATAGATTGTGAGCTGAAGATGAAAACCTTTCCTATGAGTATTAATATATTATTGATTGATTGACACAGGCTTTCCAAATCGCTCCAACACTGCTAATTGATAGGTTAATTTTACGTGAATGTTGTGATTTTTTAACCATTCCTGAACCTTTGACCAGAAACAAGTTAAATAGGGACAATACCAAAATAAATTATTTACTGATTATGTCTCTTTGCAGAAAAAAATCTATAGAGCTGAGGTTGTTATATGCCCCATATATACAGTGCATTCAGAAAGTATTCAGACCCCTTGACTTTTCCAAATTTTATTACATTATAGCCTTATTCTAAAATATATATTTTTTAAATGTATCAATCTACACACAATACCCCATAATGACAATACCCCATAATACATTTTGCAAATGTATCAAAAATACAAAGCAGAAATACCTTATTTAAATACAAAAGTTTGGGGTCACCTAGAAATGTCCTTGTTCTCTCTCCTACCGCATGGCAAGAGGCACCAGAGTGCCAAGTCTAGGACAAAAAGGCTTCTCAACAGTTTTACCCCCAAGACTCCTGAGCAGGTAATCAATGGCTACCCGGACTATTTGCATTCTGTGCCCCCACCCTCCCAAACCCTCTTTTTACGCTGCTGCTACTCTCTGTTTATCATATATGCATAGTCACTTTAACTATACATTCATGTACATACTACCTCAATTGGGCCGACCAACCAGTGCTCCCGCACATTGGCTAACCGGGCTGCAATGTGACCCGCCACCCGCCAATCCGTATTTTACGCCACTGCTACTCTCTGTTCATCATATATGCATAGTCACTTTAACCATATCTACATGTACATACTACCTCAATCAGCCTGACTAACCGGTGTCTGTATGTAGCCTCACTACTTCTATAGCCTCGCTACTATAGCCTGTTGTTTAATTTCTTTACTTACCTACTGTTCACCTAACACCTTTTTTGCACTATTGGTTAGAGCCTGTAAGTAAGCATTTCACTGTAAGGTCTACACCTGTTGTATTTGTCGCACGTGACAAATAAACTTTGATTTGATTTGTTTTTGAAAGAAAAGCAAATTTTATGTCCATTAAAATAACATCAAATTGATCAGAAATAGTGTAGACATTGTTAACGTTGTAAATGACTACATTTTTTATGGAATATCTACATAGGCGTGCGGAGGCCATTATCAGCAACCATCGCTCCTGTGTTCCAATGGCACGTTGTGTTAGCTAATCCAAGTGTATCATTTTAAAAGGCTAATTGATCATTAGAAAACCCTTTTGCAATTATGTTAGCACAGCTCAAAACTGTTGTCCTGATTAAAGAAGCAATAAAACTGGCCTTCTTTAGACTAGTTGAGTGTCTGGAGCATCAGCATTTGTGGGTACCATTACAGGCACAAAATGGCCAGAAACAAATAACTTTCTTCTGAAACTTGTCAGTCTATTCTTGAACTGAGGAATAAAGGCTATTCCATGCACGAAATTGCCAAGAAACTGAAGATCTCGTACAACGATGTGTACTACTCCCTTCACAAAACAGGGCAAATAGGCTCTAACCAGAAAAGAAAGAGGAGTGGGAGGCTCCGGTGCACAACTGAGCAAGAGGACAAGTACATTAGTGTGTGTAGTTTGAGAAACAGACGCCTCACGAGTCCTCAACTGACAGCTTCATTAAATAGTATCCGCAAAACTCCAGTCTCAACGTCAACAGTGAAGAGGCGACTCTGGGATGTTGGCCTTCTAGGCCTTACAACTCAATCACTGGTTGAAAAAATGTTTTCTGCCCCTCCCAAAAGACAGAATTTGTAAATAAGTGGCCCTCTTTCTGGGACTCATCCACAAACAGGACCAAGCCTGGCCTGCTGAGGAGTGGCAGACTCCATCCTAGCAGGAGGGGTGCTCTGATCTTTTCTATCAACAAAGACAGAGCTCTCTCTCCTCTAGCTCCACAATGAGATAGGGTGCAGGCCAGGCAGCAGGCTGTCAGCCAGCCTGCCAGCTTAGTGGAGTCTGCCACTAGCATAGTCAGTGTAGTCAGCTCAGCTATCACCATTAAGACCGTGTCTGTGACTCGATCTACAGTAGGTTGTGCAAAACAAAACATGGCAGTGTTTGCTATAGCAATCTCACTGGAATAAAGACCTGTAATATCTAACATCTCAAAATAGGGCTACTTAATGTTAGATCCTTCACTTCCATAGTCAATTAACTAATCACTGATCATACTTTTGATGTGATTGGCCTGACTGAAACATGGCTTAAGCCAGATGAATTTACTGTGTTAAATGAGGCCTCTCCTCCTGGAGAGTGGGCTAGGGTCAGTCTGTTATGTCTGGTGTAATTCTCCTGTCTTATCCAGTATCCTGTGTGATTAATTATGCTTTCTATTATTTTCTCTCCCTCCCCTTCGAGAGGACCTGAGCCCTAGGACCATACCTCAGAACTACCTGGCCTGATCAATCCTTGCTGTCCCTAGTCCACCTGGTTGTGCTGCTGCTCCAGTTTCAACTGTTCTGCCTGCAGCTATAGAACCCTGACCTGTTCACCGGACGTGACACCTATTCCCGGACCTGCAGTTTTCGACTCTTTCTCTCTTTTCACATGCTGTCTCGAACTCTGAATGCTCGGCTATGAAAAGCCAACTGACATTTACTCCTGAGGATCAGACCTGTTTAGACCCTCTACAACCACTGTGATTGTTATTATTTGACCCTGCTGGTCATCTATGAACGTTTGAACATCTTGGCCATTTACTGTTATAACCTCCACTTGACACAGCCAGAGGAGGACTGGCCACCCCTCAGAGCCTGGTTCCTCTCTAGGTTTCTTCCTAGGTTCCTGCCTTTCTAGGGAGTGTTCCTAGACACCATACTTCTACATCTGCATTGCTTGCTATTTGGGGTTTTAGGTTGGGTTTCTGTATAGCACTTTGTGACATCAGCTGATGTAAAAAAAAAAAAAAAAGCTTTATAAATCAATGTGATTGATTGATTGATGAGAAACAAGATTCTCTGGTCTGATTAAACCAAGATTGAACTCATTGGTCTCAATGCCAAGCGTCACGTCTGGAGGACCTGGCACCATCCCTATGGTGAAGCATGGTGGTGGCAGCAACATGCTGTGGGGATGTTTTTCAGCAGCATGGACTGGGAGACTAGTCAGGATCGAGGAAAAGATGAACAGAGCAAAGTACAGAGAGATCTTTGACGAAAACCTGCTCCAGAGCGCTCAGGGCCTCAAACTGGGGCAAAGTTTAACATTCCAATAGAACAACTACCCTAAGCACACAGCCAAGACAATGCAGGAGTGGCTTCAGGACAAGTCTCTGCCACCTGAGTGGCACAGGCAGGGCCTGGACTTGAAGCTGATCGAACATCTCAGGAGAGACCTGAAAATAGCTGTGCAGCGACGTTCCCCATCAAACCTGACAGAGATTAATTAAGAGGATGTGCAGAGAAGAATAGTAGAAACTCCCCAAAACAGGTGTGCCAGGCTTGTAGCGTCATACGGCAGGGTAGCCTAGTGGTTAGAGCGTTGGACTAGTAACCGCAAGTTCAAATCCCCAAGCTGACAAGGTACAAATCTGTCGTTCTGCCCCTGAACAGGCAGTTAACCTACTGTTCCTAGGCCGTCATTGAAAATAATCATTAGTTCTTAACTGATTTGCGTGGTTAAATAAAGGTAAAATAAATACCCAAGAAGTCTCATGGCTGTAATAGCTGCCAAAGGGGCTTCAACAAAGTTGTGAGTTAAGGGTCTGAATACTTATGTAAATGTGATGTTTCAGTTTTGTATTTTTTATACATTTTCAAAAATGTATGATGAAGGAAAAAAAGGATTTAATACATTTTAGAATAAGGCTGTAACGAAACATGTGGAAAAAGTCAAGGGGTCTGAATACTTTCCGAATGCACTGTATATCATTCTGTTGGTATCAAGAATTTTGTATAATAATTTGAACAAATATATTGACTTTTTTGGTTAACACATTATTCCATATGTTATTTCATAGTTTTATGTCTTCACTATTATTCTAGAATGTAGAAAATAGTACAAATAAAAAAAAACTGGAATGAGTAGGTGTGTCCAAACTTTGAATCAGGCCTTAATGGTCGAATTGCTGCAAATAAACCACTAATAAAGGACACCAATAAGAAGAAAATACTTGCTTTTGCCAAGAACAAGAGCAATGGACATTAGACTGGTGGATATCTGTCCTTTGGTCTGGTGAGTACAAACTTGAGATTTGATGATTTCCGGGAGGAGTGTGATGGTGTGGGGATGCTTTGCTGCTGACACTGTCGGTGATTTACTTAGAATTCAATGCAGCATGGCTACCAGGGTTTCTGCAATAATACGCCATCCCATCTGGTTTGCGCTTAGTGGGACTGTCATTTGTCTTTCAACAGACCTCCAGGCTGTGTAAAGGCTATTTGACCCAACACACCTCCAGGCTGTGTAAGGGCTATTTCTGTCACGACTTCCACCGAAGGTGGCTCCTCTCCCTGTTCGGGCGGCGCTCGGCAGTCATCGTCACCGGTCTACTAGCTGCCACTGATTCCTTTTCCCTTTTCTGTTGATTTGGTCTTGATTGTTTTCACCTGTACCTTGTTTGTTGTTAATTCTGGGCTATTTAAGCCTTCAGGGCCCGCCTGCTTTTGTGTGGGCTTGTTTCTTTTCTGTCAGTGGATGTTTGTGTTTTGTTCCTGTACGGATCGTTTGCTGTTCCGTTTTTGTGGTCACTGTGCCTGTTGTTTTTGGCTTGACCCATTTGGAATAAACACGTCTCATTTGGAACCTTTGCTCTCTGCGCCTAACTCCACACCCACCACTCCTAGCTAACATGACAGAAGCCCGCACCTTAAGCATGGAGTCAGCAGGAGCAGCTGCGCCCCCCCCTCCCATCCATGGAGGAGCGTGTCCTCCATCACACGGCCATCTTACACCGAATAGGGATGGCGATGGACCAGATGATGGAGAGAATGGGCAGATGGGAGAGGAGTGGCTTCACTACCTCGTCTCCAGCTCCTCCTCCGCCTGCTCTACCTACTTCTCCGGCGGCGTCCGGACCCAGCGCTCTTCGGCTCGCGCCCCCGAGGGAGTACGATGGAATGGCTGCCGGGTGCAAGTGATTCTTGCTCCAGCTAGAGCTGTACCTGGCTACCTTTCACCCGACTCCCTCTGGAGAGGAGAGTGTGAGCGTCCTCGTCTCCTGTCTGACGGGTAGAGCCCTGGAGTGGGCCAACGCAGTCTGTGAGTCCAGACTCCGCAAGGGACCACTACCCTGAGTTCACCCGCCAGTTCCTGGCTGTGTTCGACCACCCACCATAGGGCCGAGCTGCGGGTGAACGGCTGTCCCATCTTAGGCAGGAGACGGGGAGCGCGCAGGACTTCGCGCTGGAGTTTCGGACCCTGGCTGCTGGAGCGGGGTGGAACGACAGGGCCCTGATGGACCACTACCGGTGTAGCCTCCGGGAGGACTTCCGCAGGGAGCTAGCTTGTCGGGACTCCACCCTCACCCTGGACGAGCTCATCGACATGTCAATCCAACTGGACAACCTGCTAGCTGCCCGTGGGCATCCAGAGCGGGTTCTGTTTGTTCCGCCCCCCCAGCCCTCCCGCTCCAACACCCATGGAGTTAGGGGGGCCGCATCTAAGGGAACACTAGGAGGAGTCTCCTCCTGTATCAGTTGTGGTCGGAGAGAGCACACTGCCGATCGTTGCTGGAGGAGCTCGTCTGGGAGTCGAGAGGGCAGGCAGAGCACTTCTCGGACACCCCAGGTGAGTCAGCACCAGACTCACCCAGAGCTCCCTGTTGTTCACATGCTCAGACTAATCTCTTTTCCTGAGTTGTCCCCCCCTATCCAGCATAAGGCGCTAGTCGATTCAGGTGCAGCTGGGAGTTTTATGGATTGCGGACTTGCTCTTAGATTAGGGGTTTGGTTGTTGCAGATAGGCCAACCCTTCCCCGTACACTCCCTAGATAGCCGACCGTTAGGGTCAGGGCTGGTCAGGGAGGCCACGGTTCCACTGGACATGGTAAAGCAGGGGGATCATAAGGAGCGAATTAGTCTCTTCCTTATTGATTCGCCTGAGTTTCCAGTGGTGCTGGGGATTCCCTGGTTGACTATTCAAAATCCTCAGATTTCAAGGAAACAGGGGGCTCTAAAGGGGTGGTCAGAGGAGTGTTCAAGTAAGTGTATAGGAGTTTCCATCGGTGCAACGACGGTGGAGAGTCCAGACCAGGTTTCCACTGTGCGCATTCCCTCAGAATATGCCGATTTGGCTATCGCCTTCTGTAAAAAGAGGGCTTCCCAATTACCACCTCATCGACGAGGGGATTGCTCGATAAACCTCCAGGTAAACGCAGCACTTCCCATGAGTCTTGTGTACCAACTGTCATAGGAGGTGACAGTGGCTATGTCACTGAATCTCTGGGACAGAGGTACATTCGACCCTCCACTTCACCAGTCTCCTCAAGTTTCTTTTTTGTGAAAAAGAAGGAGGGAGGTCTGCATCCGTGCATTGATTATCGAGGACTACCCCCTACCTCTCATCGCTACGGCGATGGAATCATTTCACGGAGCGCGCTTTTTCACAAAACTGGATCTCAGGAGCACGTATAACTTGGTGCGTATCCGGGAGGGAGATGAGTGGAAGACCGCGTTTAGTACCACATCTGGCCATTATGAGTACCTCGTCATGCCGTAGGGGTTGAAGAATGCTCCAGCCGTCTTTCAATCCTTCGTAGACGAGATTCTCAGGGACCTGCACGGGCACGGTGTGGTGGTGTATATCGATGACATTCTGATCTATTCCGCCACACCCGCTGCGCATGTGTCTCTGGTGCGCAAGGTACTTTGGCGACTGGTGGAGCATGACCTGTACGTCAAGGCTGAGAAATGTGTGTTCTCCAAACAGCCATTTCCTTCCTGGGGTATCGCATTTCCACATCTGGGGTGGTGATGGAGTGTGACCACGGTGCAGCCATGCGTAATTGGCCGACTCCGACCACGGTAAAGGAGGTGCAGTGGTTTTTAAAGTTTGCCAATTACTACCCGAGGTTTATCCAGGGTTTTGGCCAGGTGGCTGCTCCCATTACCTCACTGCTGAAGGGGGGGCCGGTGCGTTTGCGGTGGTCAGCGGAGGCTTTTAGTCATCTGAAGGCCCAGTTTACCGATGCTCCCGTATTGGCTCATCTGGACCCCTCTTTGGCGTTCATAGTGGAGGTGGACGCGTCCGAGGCTGGGGTTGGAGCCGTGCTATCACAGTGCTCGGGCACGCCACTGAAGCTCCGCCCCTGCGCTTTTCTTTGAGGAAGCTTGGTCCGGCGGAGCGAAACTATGACGTGGAGATCAGGAGTTGCTGGCTGTGGTAAAAGCTCTGAAGGTCTGAAGGTGTGAAGACATTGGCTTGAGAGGGCTAAACACCACTTCCTCATCTGGACTGACCACCGTAATCTGGAGTACATCCGGGCAGCGAGGAGACTGAATCCTCGTCAAGCAAGGTGGGCCATGTTTTTCACCAGATTTAGGTTCACCATCTCCTATAGAGCAGGTGCCCTTAACACTAAAGCCGACGCGCTGTCCTGTCTCTATGACACCGAGGAGCGGTCCATCGATCCTACTCCCATACTTCCAGCTTCATGTCTGGTGGCACCGGTGGTATGGGAGGTGGACGCAGACATCGAGCAGGCGTCACGGTTGGAACCCGCGCTCCCCCACAGTGTCCAACGGGTCGTAAGTACGTGCCGCTTGGTGTTCCTGACAAATTGATCCGGTGGGCCCATACACTACCTTCTTCGGGTCATCCGGGGATTGGGAGGACAGTGCAGGGTCTTAGGGGGAAGTACTGGTGGCCCACTTTAGCGAGGGACGTGAGGTTTTATGTCTCCTCCTCTTCGGTGTGCGCTCAGAGTAAGGCTCCTAGACACCTGCCTAGAGGGAAGTTATAGCCCCTCCCCGTTCCACAATGGCCTTGGTCACATCTGTCGGTGGATTTCCTCACTGACCTTCCCCTGCCTAAGCGCTGACCACGTCTATCCTTTAGACATACCCAGGATATACATGCCAGACGTTTGATCTATCCCTGGAGTGAAAACTTACGGAGCCTTGACAGGTCGTGTGTGGGATATCCTGCGAGCAAGAGAGCCCTTCTTGACGCGGGTGAATTGGAGACGGATGCCGGTCAGGGCTAACCAGGCCCTCTATCTGTAATAAATGAATAGTACAATGTTTGTATTAATTATAACATGTTTTAAACTGTATGTACTAAAGATTTAGAATTAAATAAAGGAATTTAAAATTGTATCTCACCCTTTAACAAACGGGAATCTCTCGTTTTCTCTCTCGCGACTGTCTGTCGCAGAGAAATGCAAGGTATTAAAAAAACAATGTCTTATTTTATACGAATACAGTCTTTCCTACAACGTTATGTTCTAAACATTAAAGGTTATTAAATGTTTAGTACTGTCTGGCAATGATGTACAACTGTATGTATGTTTATACATAAAACATCCGTGCATGTGTCAATATTGCGCAGTAAAATAGTTTTGGATTAATTATAAGATGATTTAAAAAGGTCTGTACTAAATATTAGGAATTAAATAAATGGTTTTAAAGAGGTATCTCACCTTTAACGAAGGTGTTCTGTCTTTTTGCTCTATAACCATGCATGTCTCGGAGAAAAATAATTTCTGAAAAGACGTGTGCGGGTATGCGTGCGAGTGTGAGTGTGTGTGTTTCAAAAACAAAAAGGGTGTGTGTCTCTGCATGGGTCATTTGAAACCAAAAACATGTGCGTCTCTTCAAATGGGCACTTTCGATTCATTTACCACACATGCCTTTCAAATACGTATTTGTCTCACCCCCAAGGATATGTGGGGGGGTTAAAATTCAAACAACCCAGTCAAAATATATCTTGTCTAGACAAACTTCTGCGTTTTTTAAAACATATGTTATTTGTAATCAGCGCATATACAAACGGCCCCACACGCTGCTACCCCATGATGTTGTAGGAAATAAATACCGGCTGACAGAATAGGTCTGACAGAATAGGTCCAGACAAAGACCTGTGGTTATGGGGACTCTAAACATTCAGATATTATCTGTCCGCCCTAAAAACGCCACCCCGATCTGTAAGGTCATTACAGCCTATCTCTCATTAGAGACACGACCGCAGAGCGAGTGACAACAGATACTATCCATTCTGTACGATTGGCAAAAGCGCAACTCCAGACACCAGTCCAACAGCACAGAAGAGTTATCAGCCCAGAACAGCTAAAAGATAATCTGTGAATCCGTCCTAATTGAGCTTTCTGAAGGTGAGTTAGTGAGAATAATATATTAGATTTGGAGGCGTTAGGTATTCTTTGAATATTATTGATATTATTGTAATATTAAACCGGCGTGATATGTTTTTTTAAAAGGGGGACAATGATTTTTTTAGGTAATATGTCAAATGCACGTATAAGTTAAAATGTACATATATACACATATATATAGGATAAATATATGTTATTATTATCTAACGTTTGTAGGGTATCCATCCTTTACGCAGTTGCTCAGAGGGATAAATGATCTGGAACAGCCTTCATTATAGAAGGGGGTTCAGAGGAGCAAAATGCTTGCAGCCAGTCCCCATCACATTATTGTAGACGTAAGTCCAATAATCACATACACAATAATATTTATACATTCAAAACAAAAAAAGTGTGCACCCTACTTTAAAAGCTATTTTTGTGTTTACAGCTGACATACCGCCAAGAAGGATAACGGCCTCCTTATGGACCGTAAACGACTTCGGAGGAGCAGATGACACAGATCCTATTCTCCCGTTCTGTACAAACATTTTTTCAAACACATTGAGAACAGAGGATTTAAACTTCCCTGTCAACTCCCCCGGGAACCTCCACCCACTCGCTCCATATTCCAGACCCAAACAAGCAACGCACAACTCGGGCGCAAGTACATTGCTCAGAATCATCCCCTCCCGAAAAGGGCTACTGGGCAGGGAACTTACTGCTTCACGAAACGGCGCTCCATGGACACGGTATGAAGCCATTATATATATATTATTAGTTATACATATTTTATTATTTATACATTTAGGCTTGAATATGTTAAAACAAGGACAAATAATGTTTATTCAGGCTCCAACGAGACAGGCCCGGCAGAATCTGGAATACAAGGTGAAAAAAGTCAAGAGCCCTCAGTTTCCGCGATTCGTCAGAACAGCCCTCGTCAAAAAAGCTGAGGTAATTTAATTATGTATTGTTACTATATAGTATTATACCTGAAATGTGTTAGATAAAAAATGTCAAACATATTTTATGTTTAATAACCTATTTTGTATGTATTATTTTCTTTCAGACTCCTCCCCCGCGTATGACAGCACAGAAGACCTCACACATCTAGAGCACGTGGAGGATTCCGGCTCACCGAATATTCACAATGAAACAACGAAAGCAGAGGATTTCACCGTTTTAAATGTCATTTCAGAGGCAGTTATGGGATGCGGCCAACCTTCTTGATTCAGCCAATTCTTTGGTGGAAACACCCAAACCTGAAATTGAACAAGCTAGGCTTTTCACCGCCTTTTCCAGGGCTCTAAAATCCCAAAAGGTTTTGCTCCACAAACGAATGGGGGCTTTACTCGAGCGACAATACCGTCAGGATCTATCCTTCTGGCATAGAACAATGCCACATTTGTTAAACAGCAATCCGATTAAAAACGCAAATACAGGCGCTAAAAACATGTAACATGTATCCTTCCAGAATACCACAAGAACACACATCATTAATTATCCAAATGGAGGAACAACAGATATAATTGAGACAGTTGAAAGCCTCTTACTACAGATACCCCCAAACTACAAGCTATAATTAACCATATGAATGAGGCGGGGGTAACAGACATAATACCGATAGATGAAAGCATATTATCACAGATTCCAGCCGAACTCATAGAAATTATTAATCATATGAATGAGTCAGGGACGACTGATGAAAACCTGTTATCACAGCCCTCATCTCACTAATTAACCAGATGAATGAGAGCCTAAGATCTTCTACACCGGACACGCCCCAAAACCAACCATTAACGCCCAGGTCAGAAGAGTCTGAAACGCAATACGATGTTTTTGAGGAATTGGAAAATGGTCTAATAAATCAGGAGGGAGATGGTATTGATAGAAGTGTCCGGGTTGTGTACCGAAATAAATTCAACAAAACAGAGATTCAACAGTTTTTCAACTTCACATGGGTGAATCAGAATCTTGACTGTGCTGTGTTTTATGTGATGATATTGGATACTCTGAACGAACTGTTAGACAGGGAAAGTATGTGGAGATATACAGTGTTCTGCAGGCTCTCTTATTTTACCAAATGGCGAAGCAGATCTTGAACAATTTATAGCCTTGCTAGAACAACTTGTTCAGTCAAATTTAACTGTCATAGCCAATAGGACCTTCGAGCTTGTAGTGCAAATAATATGTCAACCCCAGGGTGGTGGGGGTCAAAGAAGGAAGCTAGATAGCCTATGCAATCCGAAATCATAAGCAATAAAAGGGCCTACCTCAAACGTTCACACTCCTGGTAATAAGCTATGCTTTGTAATAGGTCTAGAACATTTTCTCAACCATGGATGTACGGATCTAGCGGCGTTACACAAGGCTAGAGAGCTCCAAACGGCCGTGGGTCTAGGTATACAGGATGCGGTGGCTTTCTCAGACATAGTCAAATTTGAAAACTTTCTGAACATCAAGATTGTGGTTTTGTACCACAGTAGAGCTAATGCAGCTCTCTTGAAATTCCAAAACAACCCCCAACCTCATCCTCAGATTCTGTACCTTTATGTGCAAAATGAACATTACTATGCTATTACTAACATCACAGCGTTTTTAGGTGCACCATATGTGTGTACATCCTGCCATACCGGCTACACCAGAAAGGGGGGGCACTCGTGCCGTTAGCAGCCCTTAAACCTGACACCCTGTGCGGATTGCCACCGCACATGTCGTTCGGCCTACTGTTATGAAAAACACCAAATTGAAATATGACACCCCAAGGCCTGTAAATCTGTAAGCAGTTGTGACATTAACAAGAAATGTCCAAAATGCCAATGCAGTTACAACCTTAAAATAGACAGCCCTAAACCGCATGTGTGTGGAATCATACATTGTCCAAAAAGGGCCTTTGAAAAGGGCCTTTGAAAAGCAGAGACGCTGAAGTTGTTCAAGGAGTGCCACACGAGTGTTGTATTCAGCCCTTGGCTGAAGATGAACATTCAGAGAAATACGTGTTCTATGATTTTGAAACAAATCAGCAATCAGGGGTTAAATTGCGTATTTTTGTATCTACCATGACTTTCAAGGGTGAAAAGTTTTCGGCCCAATTGTGCACTGCTCTTTCTAAAACACTTTAGAAAACCCCAGTAGAGAAACTTCACGTTTATAGAGCACAATTCTAGAGCCTATGACTCCTACCTTCTTCTGAACCCCTTGATACAGCAAGGCATTGCACCCAGTGTCATAGCTCAAGGTAGTAAAATCTTGTGTTTTGTAGACCCTTCCTTTAACCAGAGATACATTGACAGTTTAAGCTTCTTACCCATGAGATTGGCTCAAATGCCAGAGGCCTTGGGTTTTGAAAACTCTGTGAAAGGCTGGTTTCCCCAGAATCTACATTATATTGGATCTTATCCCAGCCCCGAAATGTACGGGTGTGATCAAATGTCTCCCAAAGAGCGTGAGAGATTCATGACATGATACGAGACAGTAAGACACAGCACCTTTGATTTCCATAAAGAGATGGAATCATACTGTGACAATGATGTGGTTATACTTCATGAAGGATGCCTCAGATTCAGAGAAGAGGTAATCAAAGATACAGGCATTGACCCCTGGAGTTGTACAACTATTGCATCGGCATGCATGAAAACCTATCGTACACACTTTCTACATACAGCATCTATAGCTATCCCCTCGCCTGACAACTACCGACGCCAATTCAAGTCATAATCTAGTGGGTCCATTCAATGGTTGGAGTACTTGGCCCAGGATAAAGACATTTTTATTCAACATGCTTTGAACAAAGGAGAAAATAATATTGGACCCTACTGTGTAGATGGATGCACACAGATTGACGGGGTTGAGACCGTGTTTGAGTACAAAGGTTGTTTCTTCCCCGGTTGTAAATCTTGCTTTGTGCCCCAGGTCATGTGTGTCCAACCCCAAAATACTTTTGGGGAAAGGTACCAAGAGTTTCAAGACAAATTGGATTCTTTACAGGCTACTTACGGGTTAAAAGAGGATGTGATGTGGGAGCATGAATGGATTGTACTCAAAAAGTCTGGTCCTCATGTTCAAGTCTTCCTTTCCAGCTTTGACACACCAGAACCCTTGGAACCACGACAGGCCTTGTATGGAGGCCGTACCTGTCACGTCCTGACCTTAGTTCCTTTTTTATGTCTCTATTTTAGTTTGGTCAGGGTGTGAGTTGGGGTGGACATTCTATGTTTTTGTTCTATGTGTTATAGTTCTATGTGTTTGGCCTGGTATGGTTCCCAATCAGAGGCAGCTGTCAATCGTTGTCTCTGATTGAGAACCATACTTAGGCAGCCTGTTTTCCCATTAGGGTTTGTGAGTAGTTGTTTTCTGTTTTGTGTGTATTGCACCTTGCAGAACTGTTCATTTGTCGTGTTGTTGTTTTTTGTTCAAGTACAGTGCCTTGCGAAAGTATTCGGCCCCCTTGAACTTTGCGACCTTTTGCCACATTTCAGGCTTCAAACATAAAGATATAAAACTATATTTTTTTGTGAAGAATCAACAACAAGTGGGACACAATCATGAAGTGGAACGACATTTATTGGATATTTCAAACTTTTTTAACAAATCAAAAACTGAAAAATTGGGCGTGCAAAATTATTCAGCCCCCTTAAGTTAATACTTTGTAGCGCCACCTTTTGCTGCGATTACAGCTGTAAGTCGCTTGGGGTATGTCTCTATCAGTTTTGCACATCGAGAGACTGAAATGTTTTCCCATTCCTCCTTGCAAAACAGCTCGAGCTCAGTGAGGTTGGATGGAGAGCATTTGTGAACAGCAGTTTTCAGTTCTTTCCACAGATTCTCGATTGGATTCAGGTCTGGACTTTGACTTGGCCATTCTAACACCTGGATATGTTTATTTTTGAACCATTCCATTGTAGATTTTGCTTTATGTTTTGGATCATTGTCTTGTTGGTAGACAAATCTCTGTCCCAGTCTCAGGTCTTTTGCAGACTCCATCAGGTTTTCTTCCAGAATGGTCCTGTATTTGGCTCCATCCATCTTCCCATCAATTTTAACCATCTTCCCTGTCCCTGCTGAAGAAAAGCAGGCCCAAACCATGATGCTGCCACCACCATGTTTGACAGTGGGGATGGTGTGTTCAGTGTGATGAGCTGTGTTGCTTTTACGCCAAACATAACGTTTTGCATTGTTGCCAAAAAGTTCCATTTTGGTTTCATCTGACCAGAGCACCTTCTTCCACATGTTTGGTGTGTCTCCCAGGTGGCTTGTGGCAAACTTTAAACAACACTTTTTATGGATATCTTTAAGAAATGGCTTTCTTCTTGCCACTCTTCCATAAAGGCCAGATTTGTGCAATATACGACTGATTGTTGTCCTATGGACAGAGTCTCCCACCTCAGCTGTAGATCTCTGCAGTTCATCCAGAGTGATCATGGGCCTCTTGGCTGCATCTCTGATCAGTCTTCTCCTTGTATGAGCTGAAAGTTTAGAGGGACGGCCAGGTCTTGGTAGATTTGCAGTGGTCTGATACTCCTTCCATTTCAATATTATCGCTTGCACAGTGCTCCTTGGGATGTTTAAAGCTTGGGAAATCTTTTTGTATCCAAATCCGGCTTTAAACTTCTTCACAACAGTATCTCGGACCTGCCTGGTGTGTTCCTTGTTCTTCATGATGCTCTCTGCGCTTTTAACGGACCTCTGAGACTATCACAGTGCAGGTGCATTTATACGGAGACTTGATTACACACAGGTGGATTGTATTTATCATCATTAGTCATTTAGGTCAACATTGGATCATTCAGAGATCCTCACTGAACTTCTGGAGAGAGTTTGCTGCACTGAAAGTAAAGGGGCTGAATAATTTTGCGCGCCCAATTTTTCAGTTTTTGATTTATTAAAAAAGTTTGAAATATCCAATAAATGTCGTTCCACTTCATGATTTTGTCCCACTTGTTGTTGATTCTTCACAAAAAAATACAGTTTTATATCTTTATGTTTGAAGCCTGAAATGTGGCAAAAGGTCGCAAAGTTCAAGGGGGCCGAATACTTTCGCAAGGCACTGTATTTGTATTTGATTAAAAAGTATTATGAATACTTACCACGCTGCACCTTGGTCCTCTTCTCCTTCTCCCGACGACAATCGTTACAGAACGTTACAGAACTACCCACCACCAAAGGACCAAGCAGCGTGGTGAAACTCCTGAACAGGTGAGCAACGCTATCTGCAGTATGAGACAACCTGGGAGGAGATAGAGAGGTGGTCGGTCGACCCAGGCAGTGCCGGAGCCCGCCTGGGATTCTCTAGAACAGTGCGAGGAGGGATACTGGAGAATGGAGTTGGCGACACAAACAAGGCAGCGCAACAGGCACGAGAGGCAGCCCCCAAAAATATTTGGGGAGGCACACGGGGAGATTGGCGGAGTCAGGCAATAGACCTGAGCCAACTCCCCGTGCTTACCGGGAGAGGCGTAGTACTGGTCAGGCACCGTGTTATGCGGTAAAGCGCACAGTGTCGCCAGTGCACGCTCATAGCCCGGAGCGCTATAGGCCAGCCCCCCGCAAGTGCCATGCGAGAGTGGGCATTCAGCCAGGGCGTGTTGTGCCAGCTCAGCGTGTTTGGTCTCCGGTACGTTGTTTCGGCCCAGGGTATCCTGCGCCGGTGCTGCGTGCTGTGTCTCCGGGGCGCTGAGAGGGTGCAGTGCGCCCTATGCCTGCGCTCCGCCCGTGCTGGGCGAATGTGGGCATTGAGCCTAAGGGAAAGGTGCGAGTGGTATGCACCAGATCACTAGTGCTCCCCCACAGCCCGGTTCAACCTGTGCCTGCACTCTGGAGGGTCCGGGCTAAAGTGGTCATCCAGCCTGGAGGAGTGATGCCAAGGCTGCGCACCAGAGCTCTAGTGCGCCTCTACATCCGGTGCCTCCTCCACGCACCAGGCCTCCTGTAGCTCCCCAGCCTGGTGGGTCCTGTGGCAGTCCCATGAGTCGAGTCGCCCTTCACTCCGGCGCTGCCAAAGTCCCCCGCCTGTCCGGCGCTGCCAGAGTCTCCCGTCTATTCGGGGCCTGCTGTAAGGGTCCCCAGTCCGGGGTCGGCGGCGAGGGTCACCGCTCCAAAGGCACCACCTAAGTAGGCCAAGACTAAGGGGGAGTGGAGCCGCCACCGCGGACAGATGCCCAACCAGACCCTCCCCTATGGGTTTAGGTTTTGCGGCCGGAGTCCACACCTTTTTTGGGGGGGGGGGGGGGGGGGTACTGTCACGTCCTGACCTTAGTTCCTTTTTCATGTCTCTATTATAGTTTGGTCAGGGCGTGAGTTGGGGTGGGCATTCTCTGTTTTTGTTCTATGTGTTATAGTTCTATGTGTTTGGCCTGGTATGGATCCCAATCAGAGGCAGCTGTCAATCGTTGTCTCTGATTGAGAACCATACTTAGGCAGCCTGTTTTCCCACTAGGGTTTGTGGGTAGTTGTTTTCTGTTTTGTATGTATTGCACCTTGCAGGACTGTTGGTTTTTCGTGTTGTTGTTTTTTGTTCAAGTATTTGTATTTGATTCAAAAGTATTATGAATACTTACCACGCTGCACCTTGGTCCTCTTCTCCTTCTCCCGACGACGATCGTTACAGTGCCAATGCTTTGACATTGCGGTATGTAGCGCAACCCGACGAGACAATAGGATATGTAGATTTTACATCCCTTTATCCTCATTTAATGAGTTCCTCATGCTATCCTATGGGGCATCCTGAAATTATTCACCGCGACTTTGACTTTCCCCAAAACTATTTTGGTCTGATCAAAGCAACTGTCTACCCTCCTTTGTTTGTACCAGTGTTGCCTTACAAGGTACCTCAAGGAAAACTTGTCTTTCCCCTTTGTCGCACCTGCAGTGAAAACAACAACCAGGAAAACCCTTGTGATCACTCGAATCAAGAAAGAGCCCTGACAGGGGTATGGGTCACAGTTGAATTCTCTAAGGCTCTAGAGATGGGTATCGTGTGGCTAAAATCTTTAAAGTGTGGAACGTTTCCAGGAAATCAGACACTCTTTTTAACGAGAACATCAAGACCTTCTTGAGATGCAAGCAAATGGCTCCATGCTATCCTGCATCGGTCACAGATCAAGAGAGCAAAGACAAGTACATTCAAGACTATCATGAAAGAGAAGGCATACTTCTTGACCCTGACAGAATAGAGGCCAACAAAACCAAAACAAATGTGTCGAAATTGTACTTGAACTCGCTTTGGGGCAAGCTTTCGCAGAGATGCAATATGCTAACAACGTCGATCATTAATAAAGACCCCAAAGAATTTTTGGAATTTGTTTTTTTGGACCAATACGAAATTTCACATTTTTCATTCTTGAGTCAAGACATTGCCCTGGTGCAATGGAGGCGTAACAAGAAGTGGGTTCTACCCCCGGGTAATGTAAATGTGTTTCTTGCCGCATTTACCATGGCCTATGGCCAACCTGAACTGCACACCCTCATGGAGCAGCTTCAGAGGCGGGTTCTTTACCACGACACAGACTCTGTGGTCTATGTAAGCAAACAGGGTGATTGGAACCCCCCCACTTAGCAACTATCTGGGTGGTTTAACGCCTGAACTCGAAGATGGTGACCATATCACAGAAAAGCAAAGCTATGCACTTCGGACTAAAGACAATCACGTGGTGTTGAAAGCAAAAGGCGTGACTCAAAAATATGAAAATGCCCCACGTGTAAACTTGGAATCAATCACACGCTTGGTCGACGGGGGATCATAAACGACCGGAATAGTGACTTGGAGATTTTGAGCTCCTTCAAAAAAATTGTTAGGGATAAAAAGGGCTTCCATCTAAGGAACGCCACACTTACTAAAATATTCAGGGTAGTCTATGACAAGAGACTGCTTTTGCCTGACGGGACCACATTGCCCTTTGGCTACTGACTTATGCTACAAGCCCCCGTGTGTCTTAAAGCTTAAGATATAATGACTGCTGTAGAAGGTTTTGACCCACGGTCAAAATTGACCTACCATTTATTTTCGGCCTTAATCACAGGCCCATCCAATAGTGGCAAAACTTGTTTTGTAAAAAGTATTTTAGAGAATTCTGAACATGTGTTATCTCAAAAGCCTGATAATATTGTGTGGTGTTATTTGTGTTATCATCCTCCGTATGATGAATTGTTGAAGAATATAAAAATCAAGTTTGTTGAAGGAATACCTGAATCCCTGTCTGATGATGAACTTCTCCTTCATAAAAACAATCTGCTGGTTATTGACGATATGCTATTTGCAGGTAGCGAACATCCAGAATTTGCACAAACTTTTACCCAATATTCTCATCATAGAAACCTGTCTGTGCTTTACTTGATGCAGAATGTGTTTCACCAAGGTACAAATAGCTGCACCATCAGTTTGAATGTCAATTACAGGGTTTTGTTCAAAAACCCTTGAGACAAATTACAAATTAACACTCTAGCTCAGCAGATGTACCCGGGAAGGAAATCCTACTTTCTGGAGAGCTACGAGGACGCTACCAAAGCGCCATTTTCTTATTTAATCGTGGATTTAAAAGCAAATACTACAGAACACCTGAGGCTACGAACCGGTCTGTTCCCATGGGAGTGGCCGGCTGCGTACATTCCTCAAAAGTAACCGCTATGTCTCTATGTTTAAAAAGAAACCTACCCTTCTTGAGAAGCCTAGTTGGGGCTACAGCTAAAGAACGGAAGGCCATCTTGGGTCACTGTTCTTCAGATCTCATATTATCCCTATGTGAGATTGCTTTGAATCTTCTCAAAGGACACATTCCACTCACCCTGACGCAATTGAAAAAAAAAAGAGACAAAAGACAGCGATCAAACTCTTTGCCAATTAAAGGGCCAGTCTTATAAAGAAAAGACATAGCATACAACAGTCTGGGGGTTTTCTTCTACCTTTACTAAGTATAGCCGTGCCCTTCATCACCAGCCTTATTGCTGGCAGACGTGGGGGTTGAACACCGAGTGTGATGGCCAATAAAATGTATTTGGTGCCTCAACAAGAGTTGGATAGACTTAAAAAAAAAAAAAATGCAGGGTCCTGAATATATCAGACAAACAGCGGAAAATTATTTGGATTCGGCCATGATATTTTGAACCGAAAAGGATTGAACCCCTACGATAAGGTCCAAAAATACACAAACCTATTGCAAAGGTATTTGGCCTTGGTAAAACAAGGTGAGAGAGAGACCAACCATTTAACGCTTTCCCTACCGGACCCTTTAAAAGATGACGAGCCTAGCGAGAGCCAAGCCCCTGTAATGCCTGTACCTGCGATCTTACCGGATGAAAATCAAATGCCTGTTGAAGATAAGGTTATGCATGACATGTTGACACGTTCCGGCACGTAACAGAAAAATGTTAGATACAGTATGAACAAGATAAAATACTCAAAGGGGACCGCTACTTGAAATGACAAAGTAGAGTTTATCCTTCAGGGCTCTGTTGTCAGGGGTTCACATATGCTTGACTTGCTTGAAAGTATCACGGCTGCCCACAAGGTTGCTGTTAACACCCGGGAGGGGTGGCGTCAGTTTGTTAACCTCTCTGCGCACGGAACCCGCTAGCTGGCTGAAATACCACAACATACGGTGATCGCTACTTAAATAGTCATATTAAACATTCATGAAAATAAAAGTGTCTCACGTATCGAAAGCCTAGAATCTTGCTAATCCAACTGCGTTGTCAGATTTAAAAAAGGATTTACTGCGAAAGAATACGATGCAATTATCTGAGCATAGAGCCCCATAAAAAATATAAAAAATGTAACCAGCACAGGCGTAACATAATCACAAACTGCATTAAAATAAATTGTTTACCTTTGACGATCTTCGTCTGTTTGCAATTCCAATGCTCATTGTTACACAATGAATAATCTTTTGTTTGATGAAACATTTTGTGAACCGCTTGTGTCGTGAATTGTGTCTCATTCCATTTTCGACGACACATTCCAGGTAAATAACCCACACAGACCGTGACTTTTCCAGTCATTTTTGGTTTCACTGCAATCAACTGGTTTGTTTGTAACACAATCAAACATGATGGGCCATTTCAGTATTGACTGAAAGAAACCAATTTGCAGACAAGTCATGACATCATTGTGCACCAATGATTTGCCCGCTGTTTCGTTGATTGACTGTCTTTTAACCCAATGACCACTGATCGTCTTGAAATCAAGCTGGGTAGATAGCCAATGAGCTGAGCTAAACGGCAATACGCCATGTTTATGTGTTGCAAGATCAACCCATGTAGTAAGCTTCAGCGTAAAGTGAGTTCGCTATTGAAGTTTCATACCGGAAGAAGCTATGCATATTACGCACTGCATTGTAAGGTGAACGCGCAGATTCAGCTGTTTATATATCAATCATTATGGCGACTAAGTCAGGAAAGCTAAATCTAAGTCTAGATATACAGATGTACACACAATTTTAGAATAAATTGATTAGGAAGGTGAGACCGAGATTGTTGTAGGACGCTTCATTTAGTGATTGTGGAGGAATATTTTTTTAACGGGAGAGGACATTGTTTTGGACTGGTAAGTTCGTATCATGCTAATGCCCTTGTTTGAAATTAATAATATAAAATATTATTTGTGATTTTTTTAAATTTAGAAGCAATATATAAACATGTAATGTCATGAAATGTGAGATGCGTGTGTCTGCCGCCTCACCCCAACCCACATGAAATAGCCTATTTGAGGCTGTTGAGGAGAGGGCAGGACCACATCAATGGCCAAAGTGAAATGGAGACAGTAGATACAGCTGGTCTGTTGTAATATAATAAAGACAGTCGATCTAGCTGGTCTGTCATAATATGAGACAGTAGATCTAGCTGAAATGTCATAATAAAAGAGACAGTAGATCTAGCAGGTAATAATAATATAATAATATATTCAACCTAATATATTCAACCTTCAACTTTCAACTCTCTATATATATCTGTTTATTATACCTGTTGATACAGGGCTCATATGTGAAACTATTCTAACTGAACATTTTCTTTCACAGTGACACTGACTCCAAATGGGAGTCTTATCCGGTGTCCTGTGTGAATTTAAGTATGCTCTCTCTAATTCTCTCTTTTTCTCTCTCGGAGGACCTGAGCCCTAGGACCATGCGTCAGGACTACCTGGCATGATGACTCCTTGCTGTCCCCAGTCCATCTGGCAATGCCGCTGTTCCAGTTTCAACTGTTCTGCCTTCGGCTATGGAACCCTAAACTGTTCATTTTTACTCTTGAGGTGCTGTCCTGTTGCACCCTCTACAACCACTTTGACCTCCACCCGGCACAGCCAGAAGAGGACTGGCCACCCCTCATAGCCTGGTTCCTCTGGTTCCTCTCTAGGATACTTCCTAGGTTTTTGCCTTTCTAGGGAGTTTTTCCTAGCCACTGTGCTTCTACACCTGCATTGCTTGCTGTTTGGGGTTTTAGGCTGGGGCCATATAAATTGATTTGATTTGATAGAGGACTGAGGGTCTTCCAAATATTGAACGTGTGTAAATAGTTACCCATGTTATTTTGTAAATGTATATATATACATTTTTTCATATATTTTTTAATCAATAATTTTTTTCCTCCCTTTTTTTCCTTTTTATTTTTTTTCTCATTTTTTTGGGGGGGGGGGGGGTGTGTGTTAGAATACCATTTTGGTATTTTGTATATAGTTATTTGTTTCAAAATGTATACATTCACCAATTTGGCCACTTGGGTACATTTGGGCTACTTGTGTGGGACACCTGGGTGACTTCATGATAAATGTCATGTAGCACACTCATTTTGGAAGTTATCATTTTGAAACTTTGCACAAGTACTGTTGCCCTCTTATATTTTTCACTGAAATTGTCCCCATCATCCTATCTGAATGTTTGTTTTGTCTTGTTAATTTTAAAGATGATGATACAAAAATAAAAATAAAAAACTGATGGTTTTTTTCATTGTTTTATCTAAACCAGATCTATTGTGTGTTATTATCCTACATTCAATTCACATTTACACAAACTTCAGAGTGTTTTCTTTCAAATGGTACCAAGAATATGCATATCCTTGGTTCTGTGCCTGAGCTACAGGCTGTTAGATTTGGGTATGTCTTCAGGCGGAAATTGCACAAAGTAGGGGGATGCTGCAAGAGGCCCTGGCAATCCTCAACATTCCCCTCTCGGGGGTACCCAACTATAAGCTTCGTCAACAGATTCAAGCTTTAAAACAAAAACCTTCAACGAGCTACAGCACCCCTAAAGATGCCCCAACAACCCCTCCCCCTTTAAAAGGGATGATGATAACTCATTTACACCCCTGAACGTCTCCGGACCTTTTCCTAATCCCGATCTCTCAGGGTGGTTAGACTTTTGAATGACTTTAGAATGGCTATGATTAAATTCAATAAATTTTATTTGAAAAAATAAGAAATGTAACATTTGTGGCATTCTTGAAACATTGACGTGAGCATCCGCCTTGATTACACGGTCTTAAAAGGACACATATTTGAACACTTGATATTTTCCAACAAAACAAGCTACAATGTTATCATTACTTCTTAAATCATCATTATAAAGAGACATAACATCTTCAAAAGAAACTCCCCGGGCTCTTTGGCATAGGTAGAATAGACAGTGGTGTAGTGGAAAGGTTATCTTACACTTGTTTGATGCTGTAGTATATCTTTGATCCGTTTTTGGTCAAATTCTTTAATAGATTTGGGGAAATGTGAAAAACCGGTGGTAAAGTTGCGATTTTTCTTCCTCCTTCGTCTTCTAATGTCACAGCTAGCCAATGTTCACCTGGCATGTGTTTAGGATGGGTATTGACAATAAACATGGCCGCTCCGGCCATTTCTCAATAGGTCATCACCTTCTTGATGCTTGGCATCTGGTGACGCCCTTCTGGTCATAGCATTAGCTACAACCTCACTATATTTTTAGCCGCTGATTTTAAATGTGGTTTGCCTATGCTGAGGCCTCTCTTCATAAATGGTAAAACCATCTTAAAGAGGTTACGAAATATACCCCCTATCCCCGAACCGTACATGGTCGGGGATCCATAATAGCCGGGTAACCCATTACCCACTTTGGCAACATAGTATGAGACATAGCGGTTAGGGTAGAGATGTTGGTGGTCCATAACCCTATTAATTTATTTGTATTATGATTATAAAAATATATAATACTAATATTATATATGTAGCGAGGTTTTGGTGGGTCTAAAGTGGAGTTTTACAATAAGTAAATTTTATGTTTTCGTTCTGATCCGTTTTAAGCTCAACCAGAATGTTTTCACTATATTTCTTGCTTACAGGTACGTAGTGTGGCTTGTCGTAGTTGACAGTGACTATATCGCTGTCCTTTCCGTCTATATGAACTGTTCTCAGGAGGGGCACACAGCTGTCTCCGACCCTTTGATATGATATGATGTTGGTATACACAAATATGTTGTAAAATCCTGCATGTATATCCGCAGGGAATGGGAATAATTTATCTTTCACATACGTCTATTTATTGGGACCCATCCCCAACATGTAGGCTAAATTACCACTGGTCTTTTTACTCCCACCAGCATCCCCTGAGATTTGTACACATTTATGTATAGGGTTGTTGATCAAGGGTATTTCCATATTGTTCAGGGTTAGGAGTTCATTCAACTCTGAGACGATCCTGTCGACGGTTCTATAGAACCCTTTTTTAAGCTTAATAAGTTTCCCAGTTCCGATAGCCTTTTGCAGTAAAAATCACGGTCCTTATCTTTGATATTATACCAACTATGGGGGTATGTAATCTCGCTGAGACCTACTGCCCAGGCCTCTGATAACTCTATAGGCTTTGGAAAATTGGTTGTATATTTCGAACTCTGATTATTACGATATATCTGTGCGGACGCATTACTGGGGAGAGTCAGGTAGAAGCCGCTGTGTTCCATGATGCAGTCCTGTGTACACGTGAATGATGTTGTATTTATCATGCTTGAGGGTTTAAGTTAACCCCTGATGCCTCCACCACATCGTGCTCTAATACCCAACTGTTGAACTTTTGGGGCCAGTTTTTCCAGCGGACCAGCACCCATTTTTTACCCTTTTCTCTCTTTTGATCTAGAATCTCCTCCACGTGTAAGTCTGCCTATGCAGACGTGTCGAGAGCTTCATGAAATGGGTTTCCATGGTCGAGCAACCTCACACAAGCCTAAGATCACCATGAGCAATGCCAAGTGTTGGCTGGAGTGGTGTTAAGCTCACCGCCATTGGACTCTGGAGCAGTGGAAATGCGTTCTCTGGAGTGATAAATCACATTCACCATCTGGCAGTCCGACGGACAAATCCAGGTTTGGCAGATGCCAGGAGAACGCTACCTGCCCCAATGCATAGTGCCAACTGTACAGTTTGGTTGAGGAGGAATAAGGGTCTGGGACTGTTTTTCATGGTTTTTCATTCATCAGATGGACACACTTCCTCTCCCAGACCGCCACATGCATGTGGGTTTGAGCACACACACACACACACACTTCACTCCCCTTCTTGGCTTCCATGGCAACCCCCACGGGAACCTTTCACCGATACAATCTTTCCCCCACGGGAACCACACCTGTTGGCATTCTCACACAAAAAAAATTGCAATATTGTTTCAATAACATATAGAACTTTTCTCGCAGCTCTGGTATCTAAAGATTTTTTGAGGCCTTGCTCTCAATTCATTCTGCGGCAGCACAATGACCAAATGATATACTGTATGTGAGGCTCTTGATCATATGGACCCATATCGATCATGACACTGGTGAGGAGAGAGTCCTTATTAACCTTTGACACAAAGTAGTCTGTGATAAATACCACAATATGTTTCATCTGTGTATTTATTATAGTCAAAATAATCCATACATTATTCTCTTTTTTTTTTTTACTCAAAATGAGTTGTATGAGCTCAGGTCATTCAAAGCCATAAATAGAAAATAGAAGTTCAAAATGTGTAATGTTCACAAGAACGTAAGTTGATAAAAAGATCTAACACAATGTTAGGTAATAATATATGTATTATTATGGATTCATAATCAGCTATATTGGGGCAGTCATTTTGGACCGGGAACACAAAATTAATTAACATGAAACGAACACAACAGGAGGGTTAAGGCCTAATCAGTAAGTCCAGCCCCCTTTAAGATATGTGCTCAACTGCACATTGGTAAGTGCAAACTCTGTATGTTTAGTGGAGTTTACTAGACCCAGTATGCTCTGGTTAGTTCACACATTCACCACCGTCCCAAGCCATTACAGAACAGTTGTCAACTTGATACAACCAAACTGATTGAAGCAAACACACACACAGACAGGCCAGGATGAACTCATATGAACACATTTAATGAATGTCATAAAGAGATGACATCAATGCATGACTTCACAAAATTCTAATGAGGTGTGTGTATCATGTTAACACAGCCCTCTGTGCCTGGCCCGGTCAGTCAGTCAAGGTGAATCATCTCCTCTATATTTCTCCAATGTTTTGTCTGGCCAATACTGTTTCTAATTAAGCCTTAGGATATTGGGCTACGCAGACTGTCTCTGTGTGTGTGCCTGTGTGTGATGCATCACCTGCTTCTCTCACTGAATATTAATGCTACTGCAGAGCACAGGAGGCTGCTGAGGGGAGAACGGCTCATAATAATGGCCGGAACAGAGCAAATGGAATGGCATCAAACCATGTGATTGATAGATGTTATACCATTCCACTGATTCCGATCCAGTCATTACCACGTGCCCGTTCTCCCCAATTAAGGTGCCACCAACCCCCTGTGCTGCTGATGCCTGTGTTGGGGACTCACCAGCAGCCAGAGGCAGGAGGGACAAACACATTGCAGATGGAGCAATTACTTTGGCCCTTTCAATAGCAGACGCACACACAGTGACAGGCTGTGCGGCCTCCTCAGTGACACAACACTGTTAACTATACTAGAGAGCTTCAGAGATAGAGATATGAGGAAAGGGCTACGGCAGGAGCCACTGGGACCACGGTTTCTGTTGCCCACTTTAAAGATTAGCACAGTGGATACAACATTAGCTCATATCAGACAGTGAAAATGTATGGATTAAATAGTGTTTTGAACAGTGGCGGTCAGTGCTGTTTAAGATGAAGGAGGATGATTTTTCTTTTCATAAGCATGGCTTTATTTCTATTACAGCATGTTGGATGACTCTCATTCATGTTCCATTCACCCAAGTTCAATGCAACAGCGATAGGTTTAGGCTACCACATGATACTCAAATATTATTTGCAAAATAGTGTGTTTTAATGAATTATTTGTTGACGTGATTATATTTTGTGTAGTTTAATTTAAAAACGATAACTTTTTACATTTGTAATTTTTGGGAAATTCACTGAGGGGGATGGTCCTCCCTTTCCTCCTCTGAGGAGCCTCCACTGGTTTTGAGCATAATCAGATGCTCACACAAAAACTTGCACATTCTCACACATTGGCAAGGAGGTCTGCCCCTCCATGCTAAACAAAGACGGGAGGGGGCTATTGTACAGTATCTTCATCGATCCACAAACACAAACACACAAGGTTTTCTCACATTTCTATCTCCCTCGCTCCATTATTCTGCTAACCTGACTAGAAGTTCGTCAGTGTTACTGCAGTTATGATTTGCTAAGCTTTCTTTGTTTTGTGGTTTACAGCAGAATCACTGCTTTACGATGTCAGCCGAATACAGAGACAACGTACTAAGAGAACGCATTGTAGGAAATTAAATGTTTTCAAGATGACTCGTTTCATTGAAACGTTTTCCAAAATTGTTTAAGAGGGACAGCCTAAACTTCAAAGACAAAGCCTGAGCCTCGCAGCAGCATCTTGGTCATTAGGACGAGAGCCTTCTTATATTAAAATTCAACAGAAATTCAATCAGTAGTTCCATTAACTTGTATAGAGGGGATTGGAGGGTAATCTAAAATGCATTATCTCCGTCGTTATTTTCCATTCGTGATGCTAAGGAATTGTTGATATTGTTCATATTGAAACTGTAACAACCATGCCTTTATTTCTGCCCCCCCCCCCCCCCCCCCCCCCCCATGGTTAGATATAATTGAGAAGCCTTCGTCTATGTATGATCTGTGTGTCTGTCTGTCTTCCTGCCTGCCTGTATACCTGTTTGCCTGTCTCTGTCTGCATGCAGAAGACAATCTATTTGTATTACTATAAAAACCTAGGAGTCAGTTGGCAGAGAGATACAGACAGGAACCTTTCCTCCTGTTCTCTCCAGCATGTAAATAGCAACTCCTCAATCAATGTCGGGCTGGACCTTTCTGCTCCCAGCCTCACCGCAGTGCAGCTATTGACTCCTCTTTGCATGCAAACCAGCAGGTTAACCCTGCGACTGGCTGCTCCATCAGCTCTTTGACGGCTCAAAACCTCCATTGCGGTTTCTGCGATTCTTTGTTATTATACTGGGGCTGGTACCTAAGAGTGGAACCCTGCTGGGATCAGAGGGGGTTTGTGATAATGAAACAACACAATAACTAAGATTGTCAAGAACTTGACCAGCTTTTGTGGTACAAGAAACTCTCGACTTGAGACTGTTGCTGGCTTCACATGCTCGTGGGAAATCGGAATCTGGGAATAAGTGGTGGGTCGAAACAGAAAAAAACGTGATCGATCCCTGTCGAGGGTGGTGCAAATTGTTTGTATATATCAGTAAAACATTCCTATGACTATAAAATGTGTTGGCACCTTTTTCTCATAATAGTATATTTCAACACTGCTCAAGCATATTTGCCAAATTGCTAAACATGGAACCAATCAGAACTCCCATACATACCCCTCGGGATAAAGGCAGCCAATGGCCTGCTTCTATCTACGATGCAAACACGGCCTCTTGTGAAAACACAAGCTGCTGTCTGATGAAGAGGAACATATATAGCTTACTCCCAAAAACTGAAATAAGATACATATATATTGCACTTGAAATATGCAGCATGCAATGCAACACCAATTGTCTTGATCTTATGAAGAGGCAACTCCGTTGACCAATTAGACAATTTATTGAAAGCTTGACAATGTTACAGTTAGACTAGCCTAGCCAGCTACTGTAAATGTCCATTTGTTTTTCATTAGCCATCTCTCTTCAGTGAATACAATGTTTTGAGTAAGGTTTTGTCATGATCATACACAGTGTCTCATTTCAAGTAACCAGCTGCAAGCTTAAAGAAACATTCAATTAAATACTTTGCATAGAAACACAAATACAAGCATGTAGATAGATGTGTGTAGTGTACTGTATGCTAGAATGGAGGTTTAAAAACAATAGCTGCAAATGCATACATAAGATGGCCAGAGTTTGATTTCTCAAATAGCAGCTACCAAATACCATGGTGGGCTTGCATTTACGGCATGGAGAACGATAAAGAGGCTGTAGGATTATGGAAAAGGCATATGGGAAATGGAATGTTTAAGTTTCAAATACTAAGTGTTCAGTGAATGTGAGTATATTCCGGTGGTTTAAATTATAAACTTTCCTACTAACCTAAAAGTTGATGGTGCCAAACTTGCCAATCTATGAATTATTCTACTAACTATGAGTGTGAGACATGTTTTCCATAATGTACATTTTATGCATATGCATTCGAACAAAGGACACCATCACAAATAGTGTTTCACCATTTATTGAGTACGGAGACAAATATCAAAAGGTGTCTTAGGCAGTATTTGAAGTATCTAAATATAGTGTAAACTACAAATCAATCAATGTCTGAGTGTAAAAAACATTAGGAACAACTTCCTGTTATTGAGTTACACCCCCTTTTGCCCTCAGAACAGCCTCAATTTGTTGGGCCATGGACTCTACAAGGTATCGAAAGCGTTCCACAGGAATGATGGTCCGTGTTGACTCCAATGCTTCCCACAGTTGTGTCAAGTTTGCTGGATGTCCTTTGGGTGGTGGACCATTCTTGATATACACAGAAAACCGTTGAGCATGAAAAACCCAGCAGCGTTACTAGCATACTCCGTTAAAGGCACTTAAATCTTTTGTCTTGCCCATTCACCCTTTGAATGGCACACATACATAAACCATGTCTCAATTGTCCAATGGCTTAAAAATCCTTATTTGACCTGTCTCCCTCCTCCCCTTCATCTACACTGACTGAAGTGAATTTAACATGCAACATCAATAAGGGATCATTGCTTTCACCTGGATTCACCTGGTCAGTCTGTCATGAAAAGAGCAGGTGTTCTTAATGTTTTGTACACTCAATGTATATCAAGTGCCATGAAGGTCACAATCTTACAATGTTGCAGTCGAGAAGTGAGAGCTTTACCATCTATGCCAATTGCCTGGGCCTCTGATGGAGACTGTAGAACTGTCATTAACGCATGCTTCAGTATTCCCACTTCTTTCTAGGAGCATTTGGAATTCTCCCAACTGCACGCTACAATAGTAAAATAATATGTTTGGCACCTGTTAATAAACTGATTCTACATAGAATTTAGTCTTCAAGATGCTCAAACAAGCATGTGTATCTGTAGTTGGAGTTCTTCAAGTCTAAAATGCACTTGACTATATATGACAAAACCCACAAAGAAAAGACAACAGGCAAAATGAATATCATTTTGTGGTCTCAATGTCTAAATAGTGATGGTAAGGCTCGTTCAAACTGCAGTAGAATGGCTCTACTCGCAGGTCAGTGAATCAGTCCATGCTTGGAGAATAGCATCTGGTTGATCTCTGGGAGCAGGACACAGGAGAGCTGAATAGACCATTGTCACAGCAAAGGATTTTTGTAGTCTTAAAATTATTACTTGAAACGCTTCTTATCCCAGAAGGACATGCTAGCTTGTGATAAAGCTATCTACTACTGCTAGCTAGCAACATATTTACTGTTGTAACTATCTAACTAACTAGCAAGCTAGCAATATTTACTAAGGACGGTGTGGTCTAAGTTGGGAGTAATTTTACAGCTTGCATTAATGGTATCACATTTCTACAGTTACATTACAAATAGAATTTGTCGGACAGAGATCTCTCTCTCGAGATGTCACCAGCTGTCTTCTACCTTAGATAAGGATAACATGTTTGGCAGACGTGATTAGCAGAGATTGTAACATGGATAGTAGACATGTTTTGATTGGATTACAGTTTAGTACTCTGCGGCGCTTGCCTGTCCAGCTAGCAAACATAAAAGTAAGTATTTACATTTTGGGGGGAAAGAATTGGCATTGCAAACAAACAAAATTGTGATCAGAATAAATAAATATATACAATATGTAAAAAAAAACAGCTCCTCCCTTGACAGAGATCAATCATCTCGGAAACTAAAGCAGAAAGCTTTAGTCACACAGTAAATCGAACATGATTGTGTTAAAGTGCATTTGAAGTTGGAACAATTCTTCAGTCAATAAGATTTTAGCTCTCTTGATAAGCTAGCTAATGTTGCAAAAAAATTAAGTTAGCTAGTTTGCTTGACAGTGACAATATAGTAAAACTAGCTACATTATCCATTAGGTTGTAGTAGTCAAAAATGGATGTGTTGTCAACTTTTGGTTGAAAAGGTAAAAGGTGAGTGGTAAAACTTCATCTTGGCAACTTCGCCCACCCCCAAAAAAGTTTCCCACTTGAAGGATTGTTTAATTGAAGCTTCCAAGTGGGAACTAGGAATTTGTGATAACTCCGATAGCACATGAACGCGGCATGTCAATAATAGCAGCTACATTATGCTATTACAGATATGACAGCTCCTGTAAACATTTGTGGCAGATTACTAGATGATTTTCAGAATGGCACGGTATGTACACAGAACACTGGTTGTAAATGAAGTGCCATTTTGAAGATTACACTTCCTTTCATACCTCCAGTATTCAGATATAAAAATGTTGTGTGATGACTGGCGAGTTACCTCCCTTCAAATTGAAAGTGTTTAGTAAGCAATTCATAAAGAAAGATTGTGTTCTCATCAAGGAAAACATGGATGGAAAACATGGACCCAAAGGACTGAAGCCTAGGTACACAGTATTCCCACTCCTGGTCTATTCTCAAGGGATTTAGAGAAGAATTCTAGATGCACAATCTTTCTCTGATAAATTATTTATTTAAAGTCACATGCCAACATTTTGGAAGAGCTTTTCTCAATAGAGTCCCAATGTCAATGTGCCGAACAGAAACACAGACGCACACAGAAACGTGCATGCACACGCACACTCTGTGCAGACAAAGTTCTTGATAGAAAACATTGTGTTCAATCACCACGACAACAGCTGGGTCTGGTGTAGAACAGAACAGGCCCTACCCAGAGGAAGTCCATAACCTAGCCGCTGGTGGCCATCTTAAAAAGACCTGATACCTCCCCCTGGGATTAACTAAAGACGAATGGGAGGACAGAGTTGTACTGGGTTTCACTGAACTACAAGTTGACTCCTGAAACCTATTAAAACCCTTGATCCATTGATCTGAATATATATCATCCTTAGGTGAGAACAAAGGAATCAATTACAAGCTATCGGATCAAGCCCGAGGATTATGTGAAATATTGAATATACACAGTCAATGCAATCATCAATTTGACAATGTAAGTAATACAGATTAGCTTTAATTTAACACTGAGCTAAATGTGTAACATGAATCAATGCTCATGTCAAATGTGTGCAGTGTAAAATGGGCCTAAGCAGAGCATCTTCAGGGCCAACACCTACACACTCACTTAACATTACTGATCCTAGTCAGGCATGCATTGAGTGACCATGCCTCAGGCCATTGAATACAGAGGGTAGGAGAGACAGAGAGGGAGAGAGAATGGGGGGAGAGAGAGCAGAATGAGAGAAAGAGAATGTTAACAGGTTGAGCATGTTGAGTGGAGAGGCTTTATTACTAAGCGTTTGACTTCATGCTTGTTCAGTGCTAAATCAACCCTGAAAGATGAAGAGAGAGAGAGAGAGAGAGAGAGAGAGAGAGAGAGAGAGCGAGAGAGAGAGAGAGCGGCCAGCGGCAAAGTCAACACTGTCATTACAAATTTGATTTGATTTGAGCTATTAGAACAGCTGGCAGGGTGAACAGTGGAGCATAGGCAAAACAAGCATAGGCAAAAAATTATAATATGCTAACCACTAATACCAGTACAGAGCAATGTGAGCAAGACAAAGGAGCTGATCGTGGACTACAGGAAAATGTTATACAGCTGCACCATCAAGAGCATCATGATCGTTTGCATCACCGCCTGGCAAGGTTGGAGAGAAACGGATACATTTTACCAGTAAAAATATTGTAATCAGTAATTTGGATGATTACTTTGAAGATTACTTTTAAATTCAGAAAGGATGGCTGCGAGAGAAAAAAATCTGACACTTCTCTGTTTTCTCAATGACATTCAAATTGCAAGTTTAAGTTTGTTCCACCTGGGCGAGTCTGACCACAAGTCTGAGACCACTATGATGACACACCAAATGTGTTTGATGGATCATGGGAAAAGAGCAGGAAAAGGCTTTTGTAGGCTACAGTCCAAGCTTTGTGTTCCAATGGTGCAACTGCTGTCGGCATCCAACAGCAATGGTGTAATCTACAGCAATACTGATATCACTTATTGATATTTACATAGTGCACTGATGCAATCACACTGCTGCTCTCTCATTTAGCTATTTGCGCCTTACGGTTTGTGGTTGTTGTGGATGGCTGTTCACAAATCTAACTGTGAATTTGGACCCAATAATGGTTGAGTTCAAAGTTTAAGCTGCCTGCCTATCAATCATTGTTTTTGAAACCAGTGGAGAGTCAGTGAAAAACGTGCTCTTGCAACAGCTGCATAGTGTGGATCCCAGCATATGGAATAAAAGTGGGGCTTTTATTGCTCAATGTAATTCATGCTGATAAAAAAAGAAATCCATAAGCCTGATGGACACATGCTCAAATTTGCACACTTTTGATAGACTTAAAGGGGCAATCTGTAGTTGCTACATCTATTTTTTTTACTTATAAATGAGATATATATATATATATATATACAGTGGTGAGAACAAGTATTTGCTACACTGCCGATTTTGCAGGTTTTCCTGCTTACAAAGCATGTAGAGGTCTGTAATTGTTATCATAGGTACACTTCAACTGTGAGAGACAGAATCTAGTATTTGATACATCAGAAAAGGAGAACTTAATATTTGCTACAGAAACCTTTGTTTGCAATTACAGAGATCATACGTTTCCTGTAGTTCTTGACCAGGTTTGCACACACTGCAGCAGGGATTTTGGCCCATTCCTCCATACAGACCTTCTCCAGATCCTTCAGGTTTCGGGGCTGTCGCTGGTCAATACGGACTTTCAGCTCCCTCCAAAGATTTTCTATTGGGTTAAGGTCTGGAGACTGGCTAGGCCACTCCGGGACCTTGAGATGCTTCTTACGGAGCCACTCCTTAGTTGCCCTGGCTGTGTGTTTCGGGTCGTTGTCATGCTGGAAGACCCAGCCACGACCAATCTTCAATGCTCTTACTGAGGGAAGGAGGTTGTTGGCCAAGATCTCGCGATACATGGGCCCATCCATCCTCCCCTCAATACGGTGCAGTTGTCCTGTCCCCTTTGCAGAAAAGCATCCCCAAAGAATGATGTTTCCACCTCCATGCCTCATGGTTAGGATGGTGTTCTTGGGGTTGTACTCATCCTTCTTCTTCCTCCAAACACGGCGAGAGGCGTTTAGACCAAAAAAATCTATTTTTGTCTCATCAGACCACATGACCTTCTTCCATTCCTCCTCTGGATCATCCAGATGGTCATTGGCAAACTTCAGATGGGCCTGGACATGCGCTGGCTTGAGCAGGGGGACCTTACGTGTGCTGCAGGATTTTAATCCATGACGGCGTAGTGTGTTACTAATGGTTTTCTTTGAGACTGTGGTCCCAGCTCTCTTCAGGTCATTGACCAGGTCCTGCCATGTAGTTCTGAGCTGATCCCTCACCTTCCTCATGATCATTGATGCCCCACGAGGTGAGATCTTGCCCGGAGCCCCAGACCGAGGGTGACTGACCGTCATCTTGAACTTCTTCCATTTTCTCATAATTGTGCCAACAGTTGTTGCCTTCTCACCAAGCTGCTTGCCTATTGTTCTGTTGCCCATCCCAGCCTTGTGCAGGTCTACAATTGTATCCCTGATGTCCTTACACCCTCTCTGGTCTTGGCCAGTGTGGAGAGGTTGGAGTCTGTTTGATTGAGTGTGTGGACAGGTGTCTTTTATCCAGGTATCGATTTCAAACAGGTGCAGTTAATACAGGTAAATCAAATCAAATCAAATCAAATTTTATTTGTCACATACACATGGTTAGCAGATGTTAATGCGAGTGTAGCGAAATGCTTGTGCTTCTAGTTCCGACAATGCAGTAATAACAAGTAATCTAACTAACAATTCCAAAACTACTGTCTTGTACACAGTGTAAGGGGATAAAGAATATGTACATAAGGATATATGAATGAGTGATGGTACAGAGCAGCATAGGCAAGATACAGTAGATGGTATCGAGTACAGTATGTACAAATGACATGAGTATGTAAACAAAGTGGCATAGTTTAAAGTGGCTAGTGATACATGTATTACATAAGGATACAGTCGATGATATAGAGTACAGTATATACGTATGCATATGAGATGAATAATGTAGGGTAAGTAACATTATATAAGGTAGCATTGTTTAAAGTGGCTAGTGATATATTTACATCATTTCCCATCAATTCCCATTATTAAAGTGGCTGGAGTTGAGTCAGTGTCAGTGTGTTGGCAGCAGCCACTCAGTGTTAGTGGTGGCTGTTTAACAGTCTGATGGCCTTGAGATAGAAGCTGTTTTTCAGTCTCTCGATCCCAGCTTTGATGCATCTGTACTGACCTCGCCTTCTGGATGATAGCAGGGTGAACAGGCAGTGGCTCGGGTGGTTGATGTCCTTGATGATCTTTATGGCCTTCCTGTGACATCGGGTGGTGTAGGTGTCCTGGAGGGCAGGTAGTTTGCCCCCGGTGATGCGTTGTGCAGACCTCACTACCCTCTGGAGAGCCTTACGGTTGAGGGCGGTGCAGTTGCCATACCAGGCGGTGATACAGCCCGCCAGGATGCTCTCGATTGTGCATCTGTAGAAGTTTGTGAGTGCTTTTGGTGACAAGCCAAATTTCTTCAGCCTCCTGAGGTTGAAGAGGCGCTGCTGCGCCTTCTTCACGATGCTGTCTGTGTGAGTGGACCAATTCAGTTTGTCTGTGATGTGTATGCCGAGGAACTTAAAACTTGCTACCCTCTCCACTACTGTTCCATCGATGTGGATAGGGGGGTGTTCCCTCTGCTGTTTCCTGAAGTCCACAATCATCTCCTTAGTTTTGTTGACGTTGAGTGTGAGGTTATTTTCCTGACACCACACTCCGAGGGCCCTCACCTCCTCCCTGTAGGCCGTCTCGTCGTTGTTGGTAATGAAGCCTACCACTGTTGTGTCGTCCGCAAACTTGATGATTGAGTTGGAGGCGTGCGTGGCCACGCAGTCGTGGGTGAACAGGGAGTACAGGAGAGGGCTCAGAACGCACCCTTGTGGGGCCCCAGTGTTGAGGATCAGCGGGGAGGAGATGTTGTTGCCTACCCTCACCACCTGGGGGCGGCCCTTCAGGAAGTCCAGTACCCAGTTGCACAGGGCGGGGTCGAGACCCAGGGTCTCGAGCTTGATGACGAGCTTGGAGGGTACTATGGTGTTGAATGCCGAGCTGTAGTCGATGAACAGCATTCTCACATAGGTATTCCTCTTGTCCAGATGGGTTAGGGCAGTGTGCAGTGTGGTTGAGATTGCATCGTCTGTGGACCTATTTGGGCGGTAAGCAAATTGGAGTGGGTCTAGGGTGTCAGGTAGGGTGGAGGTGATATGGTCCTTGACTAGTCTCTCAAAGCACTTCATGATGACGGATGTGAGTGCTACGGGGCGGTAGTCGTTTAGCTCAGTTACCTTAGCTTTCTTGGGAACAGGAACAATGGTGGCCCTCTTGAAGCATGTGGGAACAGCAGACTGGTATAGGGATTGATTGAATATGTCCGTAAACACACCGGCCAGCTGGTCTGCGCATGCTCTGAGGGCGCGGCTGGGGATGCCGTCTGGGCCTGCAGCCTTGCGAGGGTTAACACGTTTAAATGTCTTACTCACCTCGGCTGCAGTGAAGGAGAGACCGCATGTTTTCGTTGCAGGCCGTGTCAGTGGCACTGTATTGTCCTCAAAGCGGGCAAAAAAGTTATTTAGTCTGCCTGGGAGCAAGACATCCTGGTCCGTGACTGGGCTGGATTTCTTCCTGTAGTCCGTGATTGACTGTAGACCCTGCCACATGCCTCTTGTGTCTGAGCCGTTGAATTGAGATTCTACTTTGTCTCTGTACTGGCGCTTAGCTTGTTTGATAGCCTTGCGGAGGGAATAGCTGCACTGTTTGTATTCGGTCATGTTACCAGACACCTTGCCCTGATTAAAAGTAGTGGTTCGCGATTTCAGTTACACACGAATGCTGCCATCAATCCACGGTTTCTGGTTAGGGAATGTTTTAATCGTTGCTATGGGAACGACATCTTCAACGCACGTTCTAATGAACTCGCACACCGAATCAGCGTATTCGTCAATGTTGTTATCTGACGCAATACGAAACATCTCCCAGTCCACGTGATGGAAGCAGTCTTGGAGTGTGGAGTCAGCTTGGTCGGACCAGCGTTGGACAGACCTCAGCGTGGGAGCCTCTTGTTTTAGTTTCTGTCTGTAGGCAGGGATCAACAAAATGGAGTCGTGGTCAGCTTTTCCGAAAGGGGGGCGGGGCAGGGCCTTATATGCGTCGCGGAAGTTAGAGTAAGAATGATCCAAGGTCTTTCCACCCCTGGTTGCGCAATCGATATGCTGATAAAATTTAGGGAGTCTTGTTTTCAGATTAGCCTTGCGTGGAGAAACCCGTTGGCTGCACCGCTTCAGATAGAGTCTCTCCAGTGAGCCATGTTTCAGTGAAGCAAAGGACGTTACAGTCTCTGATGTCCCTCTGGAATGCTACCCTTGCTCGGATTTCATCAACCTTGTTGTCAAGAGACTGGACATTGGCAAGAAGAATGCTAGGGAGTGGTGCACGGTGTGCCCGTCTCCGGAGTCTGACCAGAAGACCGCCTCGTTTCCCTCTCTTTCGGAGTCGTTTTTTTGGGTCGCTGCATAGGATCCCCTCCGTTGTCCTGTTTGTAAGGCAGAACACAGGATCCGCGTCGCGAAAAACATATTCTTGGTCGTACTGATGGTGAGTTGACGCTGATCTTATATTCAGTAGTTCTTCTCGACTGTATGTAATAAAACCTAAGATGCCCTGGGGTACTAATGTAAGAAATAACACGTAAAAAAACAAAAAACTGCATAGTTTCCTAGGAACGCGAAGCGAGGCGGCCATCTCTGTCGGCGCCGGAAGTAGTATAGTATAGTAATGAGTGGAGAACAGGAGGTCTTCTTAAAGAAAAACTAACAGGTCTGTGAGAGCTGGAATTCTTACTGGTTGGTAGGTGATCAAATACTTATGTCATGCAATAAAATGCAAATGAATTACTTAAAAATCATACAATGTGATTTTCTGGATTTTTGTTTTAGATTCCGTCTCTCACAGTTGAAGTGTACCTATGATAAAAAAAATTACAGACCTCTACACGCTTTGTAAGTAGGAAAACCTGCAAAATCGGCAGTGTATCAAATAGTTGTTGTCCCCACTGTATATCCATTGATTCTTGAAGAATATAACTTGTAAATTCCTCATGAGCTTAGTTCAACTGTCACACTCCATGGGAACCCAAAATATAAGCTTGTTTTACTCCAATGTTTGTGAACATTGTAAATGTAAACAAACACTGTATAGCCTCTTAACATGGTTAAAACAATAACGTTGATGTCATAGCAGGTCAGTCCTTGCATCCATAGCTCTGTCTATTAATCTGAGAGTGGTTACATTTCTCTAGGCCCATTCCTCAGTTTTGTTATTGTTTCATCTGTGGATTTGCCCTTTAAACAGCTGCATATTATCAACATATCAAAGTGTCACCAACAAAAAGGTAAACAATAGGCCTATAGCAAATTCAGCACATGGTATACATTTTTCAAACTTTTCAATAGTGCTCAAAGCATGTCATTCCTTGAGCACAGCATTTATTTTTGAACTCGAATCATGAGCCCAATCAGACCTCCATGACAACAAAATCATAAACAACAGAGTAGGGCTGGCTAATAAGTTCTTAGTTTTTGGGTCATGCTCAGGTAGAAAATTTTGCAACTCTATACTTCCATATTTCCGAGTCCTATTCTTGAAGATCAGGGGGTATAACATTTATAGGAATGAATGGAATTCTGATAGACTTTGGTTTTTAATGCAAAGATATATTTTAATCCTATTATTATATGTAGTATAAAGCAATGGATTAGAGTAAGCCTACATAACCAACCCATGAAGTCAAATTTAACCTCCGTATACAGTTGAAGTTGGAAGTTTATACATACACTTCGGATGAATTCATTAAAACTCATTTTTCAACCACTCCACTAATTTCTTGTTTCGAAAGTATAGTTTTGGCAAGTCAGTTAGGACATCTACTTTGTGCATGACACAAGTCATTTTTCCAACAATTGTTTACAGACAGATTATTTCACTTATAATTCACTGTATCACAATTCCAGTGGGTCAGAAGTTTACATACACTAAGTTGACTGTGCCTTTAAACAGCTTGGAAAACTCCAGAAAATGATGTCATGGCTTTAGAAGCTTCTAATAGGCTAATAGACATCATTTGAATCAATTGGAGGTGTACCTGTGGATGTATCTCAAGGTCTACCTTCAAGCTCGGTGCCTCTTTGCTTGACATCATGGGAAAATCAAAAGAAATCAGCCAAGACCTCAGATAAGAAAATGTAGACCTTCACAAGTCTGGATCATCCTTGGGAGCAATTTCCAAACGCCTGAAGGTACCATGTTCATCTGTACAAACAATAGTACAGATGTATAAACACCATGGGACCACGCAGCTGTCATACCGCTCAGGAAGGAGATGCGTTCTGTCTCCTAGAGATGAACGTACTTTGCTGCGAAAAGTGCAAATCAATCACAGAACAACAGCAAAGGAACTTGTGAAGATGCTGGAGGAAACAATACAAAAGTATCTATATCCCGAGTAAAACGTGTCCTATATCGAAATGACCTGAAATAACCTGCTCAGCAAGGAAGAAGCCACTGCTCCAAAACCACCATAAAAAAGCCAGGCTATGGTTTGAAACTGCACATGGGGACAAAGATCATACTTTTTGGAGAAATGTCCTTTGGTCTGATGAAACAAAAATATAACTGTTTCGCCATAATGACCATCGTTATGTTTGGAGGAAAAATTGGGAGGCTTGCAAGCCGAAGAACACCATTCCAACCATGGAGCACAGGGGTGGCAGCATCATTTTGTGGGGGTGCTTTGCTGCAGGAGGGACAGGAGCACTTCACAAAATAGATGGCATCATGAAGATGGAAAATTATGTGGATATATTGAAGCATCATCCCAAAACATCAGTCTTGTTAAAGCTTGTTCGCAAATGGGTCTTCCAAATGGACAATGACCCCAAGAATACTTCCAAAGTTGTGGCAAAATGGCTTAAGGACAACAAAGGCGAGGTATTGGAGTGGCCAACACAAAGACCTGACCTCAATCCCATGGACAATTTGTGGGCAGAACTGAAAAAGCGTGTGCGAGCAAAGAGGCCTAGAAACCTGACTGAGTTACATCAGCTCTGTCAGGAGGAATGGGACAAAATTCACCCAACTTATTGTGGGAAGCTTGTGGAAGGCTACCCGAAACGTTTGACCCAAGTTAAACAATTTAAAGGCAATGCTACCAAATACCAATTGAGTGTATGTAAACTTCTGACCCACTGGGAATGTGATGAAAGAAATAAAAGCTGAAATAAATAATTCTCTGTTATTCTGACATTTCAGATTCTTAAAATAATGTGGTGATCCTAACTGACGTAAGACAGGGAATTGTTACTTGGATTAAATGCCAGGAATTGTGAAAAACTGAGTTTAAATGTATTTGGCTAATGTGTATGTAAACTTACGACTTCAACTGTAAATCCAGCTATGTAAACTTTCACATTGATTCATACTGCAATAGATGTCGTTCAATTGGTAACATACATTTTTGACTTCTTCTAATGCCTCTTAAGAGGAAAGTAATCTAAAAGTAACGGAATGTAATCAGATGAATTTACTGAGTTTGGGGTAATACAAAAAAGAAGAAGCCAACATAACCAACCCATAAAGTAAAATGTAACACCCATATAGGGCCAGCTATGTAAACTTTAACATTGATTTATCCTGCAATAGATGTTGTTCTATTGGCAAGATAAGTTGTTGTCTTCTTCCAATGCCTCTAAAGGGAAAAGTAATCTGAATGTAATCAGATTACGTTACTGAGTTTGGGTAATCCAAAAGAAACGTTACTGATTACAATTTTGAACAGGTAAATAGTAACTGTAACAAATTACATTTAGAAATTAGCCTACCCAACACTGCCGCCTGGTATGGCAACTGCTTGGCATCTGACCGTAAGGCGCTACAGAGGGTGGTGCGTACGGCCCAGTACATCACTGGGGCCAAGCTTCCTGCCATCAAGGACCTACATACTAGGCAGAGTGAGATGAAGGCCCAAAAAATTGTCAAAGACTCCAGTCACCCAAGTCATAGACAGTTCTCTCTGCTACCGCACGGCAAGTGGTACCGGAGCGCCAAGTCTAGGACCAAAATGCTCGTTAGCAACTTCTTTCTCCAAGCCATAAGACTGCTGAACAATTAATCAAATGGCCACCCAGACATTGACACCACCCACCCTTTGTTTTACACTGCTGCTACTTACAGTTCATGTTCTATGCGTAGTCACTTTCCCGCTACCTACATGTACAAATTACCTCGACTAACCTGTACATTGACTCGGTACCGGTACCCCCTGTATATAGTCTCGTTATTGTTATTTTATTGTGTTACTTTTGTATACTGTATATATACATATTTTTTTTTTACTTTAGTTTGTTTAGTAAATATTTTCTCAACACTATTTCTTAACTGCATTGACGGTTAAGGACTTGATTTGAATTGTATTACCCCAAATCTCACTATACAGATACCACTACTTCGCATTCATTAGATGACCACAACACATGTTGACCTAGCTACCACTAGGCTAAACCACAAACTATCATAAAAAGGTTTGATAGATTCACCGAATCTAAATGAGAGAGAGAAAATGACAGGTTTAGGGTACGACGAGGGTGCTGAATTTACATGGCATTACTCTTCCTGTTTGTGACATGGTCTGCGTTATATTAACAGTATCAAAACACAGCATTTCAGTCAAAGTGCATATTGCTCTGTTTGTTTCAGAGTGGTAATAACAGCACAACAGCAGAGTATTGATTGTCGTACCAAATACAGACTGTGCAGCACCCGTTTATTGCAAATGTAAACTAAATGAGTAGGCAGAATATTTATCTCTGGTGTGTAGAAAAATCCAAGTGTATTTAGTTATATCCAATGATATTTGTCCTGTTGTCATTACTCAATCCAACCCCCAAAGCAAGTTAAACTTTGAAGATTTCAAACTTCTGACATCAACTGTCAGTGTGTACAGACAGACACGTTTGAATGACAGGTGATTCACCTCAATGCTGCCCCAGGCTCACTGACCCCTGAGTGAAATGAGAACAGCTTAATAGGGGTCAGGTTCAGACCCATTTTTTTATGGATAAAAAAGGGGCTTAGAGTAGGTGGTGGGCGTGACAGGGGGCGTGACAGTGACAGCGCGTTCAGCCCATTGGAGCAACTGAATGTTTGAAAATGTTTTAGAGGCCCCCATCTTAGGCGGTGTTGTGAAATGTTGCATTATCAAGTCAATTTCCTGTAATTCTAAACATATCGACACGGAGCTACAATATGTTTTTGCAATTTTAAAGCAAATTCTCTGCAATTCTACAAATTCTCCCTGACTGTCTAGCTTTTATTTTGGTGAACATTAGTTCTCAAAGACTATATTATTAAAAAATATATAGGTCCATTATCTTTTCTACATACGGAAAACATGTGCGGTTTGTGGGATAAAAAAAATGAAACACCTACACTGAGAATGAGGCGTCTGATTTGATTACTGATTGGTGAAGGTAAGGCAATCATAGTCCACATTTTCCACTTTTAATATTTCCTCTAGCCAAAGGATTAGTCTAAAAGTGAAATCAGTCAAAGCTCCCCATGTCAAAATATATTACATTACGTAATAACATAAAACGCAACCAAAGACAGAATCTTGAACTGCTCATTTACCAGAAAGTACTAGTTTTTACTTTAAGGGTAAATCTGTAATTGAAGTGGTAATATCAAAGTTAGGGTTCACTAACTACAAAATCTACTTTTTCTTTAACAGACCTTGAAAGTGGTGTAAAGTCAAGTTGAGTGATATTGTGAAGATCCTGTTACATGCTTAAACAGATATGGAGGCCTCTATCTCAAATGAATGGGGGAGATTGACACCATGTAATTCCATGTAATATGAATTTCTCAGGTGGTGAATTAGAAAATAAGGCAGTTGGATGATTATGAAGGCCATATAAAAACTACACCCCCCCCCCCCCCCCCCCCACCCATGCTCCAATATCACTAAATCAGTCACTGAGATAATTGAGGTTGCAATTTTAAAAGTAAAAGTGTGTGTAAGTGTGTGTGTGTGTGTGTGTGTGTGTGTGTGTGTGTGTGTGTGTCAATAGATGGTTGTGTCAGACGCCGGGGTACAATTACTTCCCTAATCATGGTGGAAGCCTCAGAGGAAGAGATGGTAGAGCTGGTAATACAGCCAATTATTCATCCTTCTGCCACTAGGCCTGACACATAGTAGTCTGGGACTTAGCAAAACAGTATTCTATAATATGAATTAACACTTTAAGATGCAGGAATTGTGCTATACTCTTTAGAGTTTATACTGTCGACTCCCACATTCAGGTGGTAGGCCTAATGATATACTACCCGTTTCCCTCTAGGTTACATAGTGACATTTGTGTAATTGATGTTTGATTCTAGAGCAGAAATAATAGACTAGCCTATCTCTGATCTGTCGATGGTAGCATTAGTGCTTGTATGAATCTGTCCAGTGGCAAAAGGTCCTCTACACTGTCAGGAAGCTGTGCTTCTGTTTTTCACTTGTCATCTTACACTGACTCTGGCTAATGGCTGATATTTTCCCTTGTGGAGTTGTCACTGAACACACTCAAAACAACTTCTTATTGTGCGCTGGATTCTAACAAGCTGTTCTAACGGACCTACATCTCCTGGACTAGAGAGGGAGAGTCATTACTATCACTCGCTCACTCTCTCCCCACCTCTCCCTCTACCTCTCTCTCTCCCACTCTCGTTCTCACTCTCCCTCGTCTCTTTTTTCAGTACCTTTCTGAAGCTAATTAGCATATCACACAGTCCAGACAGGGGGAGTCAGAGGAGCCTCTGCTATAGTTCAGCCCGTGTCACTTCCTCTGCCACTCATAACCAGATGCAGATAATGGGATCACACCATTCGCCGAACCCGGCTGTCATTCCAGCTCATTAGGCCAATCGTGGTGTGAAAATGGGTCTTTTTGATATGAGCAGCGGGACGGGGAGGTTACACCCCACCTAGTTGGCTCAGGGATTCGGAACAGCAACCTTTCAGTTAGTGGCCCAATGCTCTTAACTGCTAGGCTATCTACCTCCCCCCCTTTTTTTTTACTGCAAATGGCTGTCCTATCATTCTAAATTGTCATCATTTGCTACCTTGATGATGTAGAATATATCACTAGTGAGTGGGCAAGACATTAGAATAAAAACAACTTTTAATAACTGTATTCAAAAGTGCAACTGCAAACATATTTAAATAGGTGATTGGTTTTGGACAAACAAATGAAATTTACAGAGCCATCAGAAAGTATTCACACCCCTTGACTTTTTCCACATTTTGTTGTGTTACAGCCTGAATTTAACTTGATAAAATGTATATTTTGTGTCACTGATCTACACACAATACTGTATAATTCCTAAGTGGAATTATGTTTTTAGAAATGTTTATAAATTAATTAAAAATGAAAAGCTGAAATGTTTTGAGATTCAACCATTTTGTTATGGCAAGCCTAAGTAAGTTCAGGAGTAAAACTGTGCTCAACAAGTCACAAAATAAGTTGCATGAGCTCACTCTGTGTGCAATAATAGTGTTTAAAATGATTTTGAAGTGACTACCCCATCTCTGTACCCCAGACACACAGATAATTGTAAGGTCCCGCAGTGAATTTCATGCATAACTTTCAACAACAAAGACCAGGGAGGTTTTCCAATAGTTAAGAAGGGCACCTAAGAGAGATTAAAGTAGACGGCACGCGTCAAAATGATTGATTGATGACCTTACGTCATTTTGACCTTTGCGTGTCCGAATATGTGCCCCCTCCCCGTCCCCCCTGTTCCTGTGGTCACGTGTTATTTTGTGTTATTTCAGATCTCTATGTCATCCTTTGAAGTAGTCCAGTTGATGGATGTCTAGGGGCCTGGTTGAACTGTGGTTGTTGTGTTTGAACTTTTGGACCGGGTATGACCCCCCAGATGTATCGCCCATATGTGTATCTGATGAATCCGGAATGTCCTGGGCATATGCCTTATAAATGTCCAGAACAAGGTTTGTGAACCAAGAACCGTAAACGCTATTTTTTTAAACATGGATTTTGTGATCAGTGGCAAAGCTGTGATGACTGTAGCAACTGAAGCAGGACCGCGTCTGAAACATAGAGAAAGGGCAAAGTATACAGCTGCAATATACGATGCTCCAAAAAAGCGGTTTCTAAATGTGTATAGAACCCAGATACCGCCCGCAACTGCGCTGAAAGATGAAGTGCCGATGTCTAACGGCCAGCAATGGGGGTATCTGTTTGATTACTTGGCCTGTAGCGTGAAGCTCTATACGGTAGCCGAAGGAGAAGAATATACCGCCCAGACATTAGGAGTGGCCTATGGGGTTGAAGACTGGACTGTTTTTCGCCAGGTTTTGTGTCCCGAACTGAGCCGTCTCACCAAGGGTTACAGCGTGTTCACAGGCTACGAGACCCGTTGGGAAGGTACCCCGGACCCCTCTGGAAGAGTATTTCACCGGGTGAAAATACAGAGAAAGAATGGCCGTCCCTGTGGCTGCGTGGAGTTCTATATCAGCACCGAGGAAATCCGCAAACAAAACATCAGGGATGGCGGTTTGGTCGGTGATTTTAGGCTTCGAATGCTTATTCCCTTTAAAAGTTGGCCTTTATTGGAATTGAAAATGTTGGATGTGTTGGACGCTCTGTTTGTACAGAGCCAACAGCGGCAGAGCATTGTTCGGCTAAAGAAGTGCATAATCTATACGAATCCGGAGGATTACGACTCAAAGCAGCCCCAAGAAGGTACATCGTCAGAATGGGCAGTCCCCGAAGAAAACTAGGTAAACTGCGTAGTTAACCACGCCCAGATACCCCCGGGGGCTGGTTCAACAATAAAAGGAGGTTCCTTTAAAACCTACAGTTCTTAACCTACGCATTAACCATGGATATTCCTAACGCATACCAGAACTCCGAAACGTCATGGGAGGCCGACACTAAGGACTGTATACCGCGCAGCCCTACATTCTACTCCCCCCTGGCAAGACCCTCGACACCCCCTACATGTACACAGCCTGAGGACGTGTTTGATGGGGTGGTCAGTACTATTTTTGTGGACACCATCAAGGCCTCTGTAGCCACGCTTTTAGACGTGGTGATTGGAGAATATATACGAGAAAAATGCATCGGTTGTGAGATTAATCACCCCAGCCAGCGCCGGCATCCCTGCCTATACGACCCCCCAAGATACTACTTCTTCAACAATTTTGAGGCGCTGGTGAAAAGACTTTGGTCCTGCCGGTTAATACCATCGCTGGTCCGAGCCCTGGAGGCTATGGGCCTTGTGCCGTCTATCCCCAGAGTTTACGGGGTAACCGAGGCATTCCTACACGAACTGAAGGAGGCGATTCACATCCACGAGAAACTCAAAGAAATCCGACACACCCTGGTGGACGATAACAAATACCGGGAGGCTGTGGTGGCTGACGTGATGACTTTCTGGCTCAATAAACCCCAAGAGACCGAGTGACATTTTTGTTATTTAGATGTAGAGCAATGGGTAACTATGTGTATACGAGGTTAGATAGATTAAACACATTTTTTCTTTTGAGAGAACTTACAATTGTTATGCATCAAATTATTGAAAATAAAGTGAACAATGTATCGTTCTACACACCCCACAATTCCGGGACTAATGTAGAGCGGGTGTTGAAAATGGAACAAATCATGAATCATGTACGACATGCGGGCGAGTATCTACAATGGACACAAATGGTAACCCGGCTTGGTGGTGATTCTGAAGAACTAGAAACAACCCTGTCTAAGATTTTACTTTATTTGTTTGAAACACCATTTAATTGTAACATGTATCATATTTGTTGTTTATATACTTTTATAGCGGATGTGTGTGTTGTAAAAATTCAGCGAAACAAACCTGTTAATCTCAACCAAATATACCGGGTTTTGCATGATGCGGTCATTGAGAAAGCGGGGACATGTATCCTGCAACGAATTCTGAATTGTCTGTATGCGTAAGACATGTTTTCTTGAAAATAAAAACCCCCAAAATGAAATTGAACTGTTGTCGTTATTTGAAAGTGGCTCATTAACGTTATTGTACCTCAGAGAGGCAAGAAGGATGGCAGAGCAGATGTTGAAAAACATTTACTATAATCCCGCTAACCCGGGGGCTTATGGGGGTAAGGAACGTTTACAGAGAGCTATAGCCGAAGAAACAGGTAGCCGGTTAAGCGATGCTAAAGTAAACGAGTGGCTATCAGAGCAGGATGCACACACTCTGCATAAACCCGTAAGAAAACATTTTCCCAGAAATAGAGTTTTTTCTACCCAACCAATGTCCCAATTTCAGGCTGATCTATGTGACATGCAGGCCCTTGCAGATAAAAATGAGGGAAATCGCTACATGCTAACGGTTATAGATATTTTCTCTAAAATAGCTTTTGTCAGGGTCTTAAAAAATAAGGGTGGTGCAGAAGTGACCAGGGCCTTTGAATCTATCTTGAAGGAAGGAGGCGCCCCGAAGAAAGTGCAGACTGATGGCGGAAAATAATTTTTTAATAAGACTTTTCAGAAACTCATGAAAAAGCACAATATAATACATTTTGCTACTGGCTCAGATTTGAAAGCTTCCGTTGTTGAACGCTTTAACAGAACTCTGAAGGAGCGCATGTGGCGCTATTTTACAGCGCACAACACGCATAGATATATCGATATAGTTCAAGATTTAGTAATGGGGTATAACAATAGTTATCATAAGAGTATAAGGATGAAACCCTCCGAGGTCTCTTCGGAAAACTCTTTTCAAGTCTTTAAAAATCTGTATGGTTTGCTCCCCCTTCGCCGTAAGAGAAAAATTAATTTTAAATTCGCTGTGGGGGACTTGGTTCGCATATCCAAGTTGAGGGGTGTTTTCGATAAAAGATACATGCAAGGATACAGTGCCGAGCTTTTCACGATTACAGAATGTCTGCCGCGCATACCCCCGGTCTACACATTAAAAGATTATGACGGGGAAATTATAGAGGGATCTTTTTATGAGAAGGAATTACAGAAGGTACAGGTGGGTAAAGACAAAGTGTTCCACGTGGAGGAGATTCTAGCTCAAAAGAGAGAAAAGGGTCAAAAATGGGTGTTGGTCCGCTGGAAAAACTGGCCCCAAAAATTCAACAGCTGGGTATTAGAGCAGGATGTGGTGGAGGCCTCGGGGTTAATTTAAACCCCCAGGCATGATAAAATACAGCCTCAGTCGTGTGTACACCGGAGTGCATAATGGAACACAGCGGCTTCTACCTGACTCTCCCCAGTAATGCGTCCGCACATATATATCGTAATAATCAGAGTTCGAATTATACAACCAATTTTCCAAAGCCTATAGAGTTATCCGAGGCCTGGGAAGTAGGTCTCAGCGAGATTACATACCCCCATAGTTGGTATAATATCAAAGATAAGGACCGGGATTTTTATTTCAAAAAGTTATCGGAACCTGCAAAACTTATTAAGGTTAAAAAAGGGTTCTATAGAACCGTAGACAGGATCGTCTCCGAGTTGAATGAACGCCTATCGCAGAACAGGATGGAAATATTCCTGTTGTACAACCCTATACATAAACGTGTACAAATCTCAGGAGATGCTTCCGGGGGGATAAAGACCGGCGGTAATTTAGCATACATTTTGGGGATGGGTCCCGATAAATGGACGTATGTGACCGATAAATTATTCCCATTCCCCGCGGATATACATGCAGGATTTTACAACATATTTGTGTATACCGACATCATATCCTATCAAAGGGTCGGAGACAGCTGTGTGCCACTCCTGAGAACGGTTCATATAGACGGAAAGGATGGGGACATAGTCACTGTCACCTACGACAAGCCACACTACGTACCTGTAAGCAAGAAATATATTGAAAACATTCTTGTTGAGCTTAAAACGGATCAGAACGAAAACATTGAATTTACTTATGGTAAAACGATTGTAAAAATCCACTTTAGACCCACCAAAACCTCTCTACATATATAAGTATTATATATTTTATATAAGACATTTAAATTAAAATTATGGAACACCGACATCTCGACCCTAACCGGTATGTCTCATACTATGTTGATCAGGTGGGTAATGGGTTACCCGGCTATTATGGTTCCCCCACCATGTATGGTTCGGGGATAGGAGGTATATTTCGTAACCTCTTTAGGATGGTTTTACCGTTTATGAAGAGAGGCCTCAGCATAGCCAAACCGCATTTAAAATCAGCAGCAAAAAATATAGTAAGTGAGGTTGTAGCCAATGCTATGACCCGAAGGGCGTCACCAGATGTCGAGAGTCAAGAAGGCTCAGGGTTGATGATGTTGTCTCGAAGAACGAAAAAGAGGCCTCCGGGTATAAGGCGCAGGCCTGCGCCTAAAAAACGGAGGTTAACGGTTGAAAGAAACTCAGTTAGTCAAAGACGGGGTAAAGTGAGGAGGTCTGGACCAAAAACGGTAAAAAGAATACTCGGAAGTATTTTCTAAAAGAACAAGCAACATGGCTCTTTTACACCGCATGTCCTCTGAAGCTATAAAGACAGAGCTCGATCTTTTCACGGCCCCCTTAACCCAACATTCAGTAGAGAGGTCCAGTTATGTGGAGATAGCCCCACTCTCTGCCATTACAGACAACGGGCCCATAGAGTTTTTTATACCAGGCCACGGTGACAACTATCTGGACCTCAACAACACCTTGGTGCATTTGCGTCTAAAAGTGACCAAAAGAGACGGTACTGATATTGCAAACGATGCCAAAGTGAGTCTCATTAATTACCCCGCGGCCACCATCTTCTCCCAAGTGGATGTGACTTTGGGGGAACGTCTAATCAGTCAAAGCAGTGCCACATACCCATACCGGGCCATCATGGAATGTTTACTCAACTACTCGGAAGACACGCTCAAGACCCAATTCAGCGCAGGGCTGTTTAGCAAGGATACTGCAGGAGCCTCTATGGAATCGACAGACCCATCCACCGGTGCAAATAAAGGACTGGAGGCACGGGCTCGCTACTGTGCAGAATCTCGAGAGTTTCATCTGCTAGGCCCTATACACTCTGACATTTTCTTTCAAGAACGTTTACTCTTAAATGCGGTTGATTTAAGACTAAAATTAACCAGGGCCAAGGATGAGTTTTGCCTAATGTCTGCAACGGACGGGGACTTTAGCTTAAAAGTGTTGGGGGCCACGCTTTTTATTAAAAAAGTGTCTGTATCTCCGGCCGTTCGTCTGGGTCACTCACAGGCTTTGATGAAAGGAAATGCCCTTTACCCTCTCCAAAGAATTACCATGAAAACCTTTAGCATACCTGTGGGCAGCAGAATCTGCAGTCAAGAAAACCTATTTCTAGGGCCTTTACCGCGATATGTGGTTATAGGTTTGGTTGATCACGCCTCCAATACGGGCAGCTTAAATAAAAACCCATTTAATTTTCAACACTTCAATGCAGAGTATGTAGCTCTGTGTCAGGACGGACGTCAGGTCCCTGCTAAGGCTTTCCAACCGCAATTTAATAACAACATATCTGTGCGAGAATTTTACAATCTATTCCTGGCTACCGGGAGGCATCTAAAAGATCTCTCTTTACCTATTGACAGAAATGATTTTGCAGAGGGTTACACAATGTATGCTTTCAATTTATCCCCTGATGATGACACCTCGGGAAATCTTTCGGTGGTGTCCCAAGGTAACCTCAGGCTGGAGATGCGTTTCCGTACACCTTTAGCCTGTACCGTTAGCATGATTGTTTATGCCTGCTCTGATTCAATCTTGGAGGTGAATAGCCGAAGACAGGTTTTAGTAGATTATTATTAAGGATCGTTGAGCAAAGACATGAATACCCAAGAGTTGGAAGGGCTCATGAGCCGACTGATTGGAAAACAATTTTGCGGCGTGTTGGCTTGTGATGAATTACCTATGGAGAAATGGCTGGTGCGGCCTGCCATGTTTATTGTCAATACCCATCCTAAACACATGCCGGGTGAACATTGGCTAGCTGTGACATTAGAAGCGGAAGGAGGAAGAAAAATCTCAACTTTTTTTGATTCCTATGGCTTTCCCCCGGGTTTTTCACATTTCCCTAAATCTATTAAAGAATTTTTGACCAAAAACGGCTCAAAGATATACTACAACACCAAACAGGTGCAAGATAACCTTTCCACAACATGCGGTCACCACTGTGTATTCTATCTATGCCAAAGAGCCCGGGGAGTTTCTTTTGAAGATGTTATGTCTCTTTATAAGGATGATTTAAGAAGTAATGATAAAGTTGTAGCTTGTTTTGTTAGAAAATATCAAAAGTGTTCAAATGTGTATCATTTAAGAACGTGTAATCAAGGCGTATGCTCACGTCAAATGTTTCAAGAATGCCACAAATGTTAAATTGCTTATTTTTTCAAATAAAATTTATTGAATTTAATCATAGTCATTCAAAAGTCATTCAAAAGTCTAACCACCCAGAGAGATCGGGATTAGGGAAAGGTCCGGAGGCGTTCAGGGGGGTAAATGGGTTATCGTCATTCATTTCATAAGGATGTGAGGGTTTTGGGGCGTCTTTAGGGGTGCTGTATTTCGTTGAAGGTGTGTGTTTTAAACAGTGAATCTGTTGACGAGTCTTATAGTTGGGTACACCCGAGAGGGGTATGTTGAGGATGGCCAGGGCCTTAAGAAACTGAAGCCATCCTGGAGGTCTTCTGTCATCAGCAACCTTGTGGGCAGATGTGGTACTTTTAAGCAAGTCCAGCATATGGGAACCTTTGACAACCGAGCCCTGAAGGATAAACTCTCCTTTGTCGTTCCAAGTAGCTGCCCCCTTTGAGTCTTTTAGCTTGTTCATAATGTAGCTAACATTTTTCCTGTTACGTGCCGGAACATGGGCTAACATGTCATGCATAACTTTATCTTCAACAGGCGTTTGAGCTTCAGACGGTAAGCTCACAGGTACCGGCATTACAGGGGCGTGGCTCTCGCTAGGCTCGTCATCTTTTAAAGGGTCCTGTAGGGAAATAGTTAAATGGCCTGTCTCTCTCTCCCCTTGTTTCACCAAGGACAAATACCTTTGCAAGAGGTTTGTGTATTTTTGGACCTTATCATAGGGGTTCAAGCCTTTTTGATTCAAAATATCCTTCATGGCCGTATCCAAATCATTTTCAGCTGTTTGTCTGATATTTTCGGGACCCTGCACTTGTTTTTTAAGTCTATCCAACTCTTGTTGTGGCACCAGATACATTTTATTGGCCATCACCCTATGTGTTCAACCCCCACGTCGGGCTGCAATAAGGCTGGTGATGAAGGGCACGGCTATACTTAGTAAAGGTAGAAGAAAACCCCCAGACTGTTGTATGCTATGTCGTTTCTTTTGAAGACTGACCCTTTTATTGGCAAAGAGCTTGATCGCGGTCTTTTGTCTCTTTAATTTTTTCAATTGTGTCAGGGTGAGTGGAATGCGTCCTTTGAGAAGATTCAAAGCAATCTCACATAGGGATAATATTAGATCTGAAGAACAGTGACCCAAGATGGCATTCCGTTCATTAGATGTAGCCCCAACTAGGCTTCTCAAGAGGGGCAAGTTTCTTTTTAAACGCAGAGACATAGCGGTTACTTTTTAGGTATGTACGCAGCCGGCCACTCCCACGGAAACAGACCTGTTCGTAGCCTAAGGTGTTCTGGAGTATTTGCTTTTAAATCCACGATTAAATAAGAAAATGGCGCTTTGGTAGCGTCCTCGTAGCTCTCCATAAAGTAGGATTTCCTTCCCGGGTACATCTGCTGAGCTAGAGTGTTAATTTGTAGTTTGTCTCTAGGATTTTTGAACAAAACCATGTAATTGGCGTTCAAACTGATGGTGCGGCTATTTTTACCTTGGTGAAAGACATTCTGCACCAAGTAAAGCACAGACAGGTTTCTATGATGAGTATATTGGGTAAATGCTCGGGCAATTTCAGGATGTTCGCTACCTGCAAATAGCATATCGTCCAAAACCAGCAGATTGTTTTTATGAGGAGGTAAAAGTTCATCATCAGACAGGGAATCAGGTATTCCTTCAACAAACTTGATTTTTATTGTCTTCAACAATTCATCATACAGAGGTTGATAACAAGAATAACACCACACAACATTATCAGGCTTTTGAGATAACACATGTTCAGAATTCTCTAAAATACTTTTTACAAAACAAGTTTTACCACTATTCGAAGGCCCTGCGATTAAGGCCGAAAATGGTAGTTGCAACCGGGGGTCAAAACCTTCTACAGCAGTCATTATATCTTAAGCTTTAAGACACCCTGTAGCTTGTAGCATAAGTCTGTAGCCAAAGGGACAATGTGGTCCAGTCAGGCAAAAAAGCAGTCTCTCGTCATAGACAACCCTGAAGCTTTTAGTAAGTGGGGGCCTTCCTCAGATGGAAGCCCTTTTTTAGACCTAACAATCTTTTTTTTTTTTTGTAGGAGCTCAAAATCTCCAAGTCACTATTCCTGTCATTTAGGCACCCCTCGACCAAGCGTGTGACTGATTCAAAGTTTTACACGCGGGGCATTTTCATAGTTTTGAGTCACGCCTGACACCCTGCTGCATGTAGCATAAGTCAGTAGCCATAGGGCAATGTGGTCCCGTCAGGCAAAAGCCTTCTCTTGTCATAGACAACCCTGAATCTTTTAGTGAGTGGGGCATTCCTCAGATGGAAGCCCTTTTTATCTCTAACAATCTTTTTGTAGGAGCTCAAAATCTCCAAGTCACTATTCCTGTCATTTAGGAACCCCTCGACCAAGCGTGTGATTGATTCCAAGTTTACACGCGGGGCATTTTCATAGTTTTGAGTCACGCCTTTGGCTTTCAAAACCACGTGATTGTCCTTAGTTCTAAAAGCATAGCTTTTAGGACCACAGGAGGACCATTCGGTGATATGGTCACCCTCTGCGAGTTCACTCGTTAAGCCACCCAGATAGTTGCTGAGTGGGGGGCTCCAATCCCCCGGTTTGCTTACATAGACCACAGAGTCTGTGTCGTGGTAAAGAACCCGCCTCTGAAGCTGCTCCATGAGCTTGTACAGTTCAAGTCGGCCATAGGCCGTGGTAAATGCTGCAAGAAACACATTTACATTACCCGGAGGTAGAACCCACTTCTTGTTACGTCGCCATTGCACCAAGGCAATGTCTTGACTCAAGAATGAAAAATGTGAAATTTCGTATTGGTCCGAAAAAACAAATTCCCAAAATTCTTCCGGGTCTTTAATAATCGACGTTGTTAGCATATTACACCTCTGCGCTAATTTGCCCCAAAGCGAGTTTAAGTACAATTTCGACACATTTCGTTTGGTTTTGTTGACCTCTATTCTGTCAGGGTCAAGAAGGATGCCTTCTCTGTCGTGATAGTCTTGAATGTACCTGTCTTTACTCTCTTGATCTGTGACCGATGCAGGATAGCCTGAAGCCATTTGCTTACATCTCAAGAAGGTTTTGATGTACTCTTTAAAAAGAGTGTCTGATTTCTTGGTAAAGTTCCATACTTCAAAGATTTTGGCCACACGATACCCCATCTCTAAAGCCTTAGAGAATTCAACTGTGACCCACACCCCTGTCAGGGCTCTTTCTTGATCTGAGTGATCACATGGGGTTTGCTGTATGTTTTCACTGCATGTGCGACAAAGGGGAAAGAAAAGTTTTCCTTGAGGGCCCCTGTAAGGCAACACAGGTATAAACAAACCCCTAGGAGGGTAGACTGTTGCTTTGATCAGACCAAAATAGTTTTGGGGTAAGTCAAAATCCCGATGAATAATTTCTGGATGCCCTATAGGATAGCATGAGGAACTCATTACATGAGGATAAAGGGATGTAAAATCTACATAGCCTATTGTCTCGTCGGGTTGCGCTACATACCGCAATGTCAAAGCATTGGTACGGCCGCCATACAAGGCCTGGCGCGGTTCCAGGGGCTCGGGGGTGTCAAAGCTGGAAAGGAAGGCTTGAACATTAGGATCAGACTTTTTGAGGGCTGTCCATTCGTGCTCCCACAAAACAACCACTTTTAGACCGTAAGTAGCCTGTAAAGAATCAACTTTGTCTTGAAACTCTTGGTACATTTCCCCAAAAGTCTTTTGGGTTAGGACACACAGGGTCTGGGGCACAAAGCAAGATTTGCAACCATGGAAGAAACAACCGTTGTACTCATACGCGGTCTCAACCCCGTCAATCTGTGTGTAGCCATCTACATGGTAAGAGCCAAATGCCTTCTCCCCTCGATTCAAAGCATGTTGAATAAAAATGTCTTTATCCTGGGCCATATACTCTAACCATTGAATGGACCCACTAGAGTATGACTTGAATTGGCGTCGGTAGTTGTCAGGCGAGGGAATGGCTATTGAAGCGGTCGGCAAATAGTGTGTACGATAGGTTTTCATGCATGCCGATGCAATAGTTGTACAACTCCAGGGGTCAATACCTGCATCTTTGATTACCTCTTCTCTGAATCTGAGGCATCCTTCACGAAGTATAACCACATCATTGTCACAGTATGATTCCATCTCTTTATGGAAATCAAAGGTGCCATGTCTTACTGTCTCGTACCACGTCATGAATCTCTCACGCTCTTTGGGAGACATTTGATCACACCCGTACATTTCAGGGCTGGGATATGCTCCGACATAATGTAGATTCTCATCAGATGTGAAGAAGTGGGGGAACCAACCTTTCACAGAGTTTTCAAAACCCAAGGCCTCTGGCATTTGAGCCAATCGCATGGGTAAGAAGCTTAGACTGTCAATGTATCTCTGGTTGAAGGCTGGGTCTACAAAACACAAGATTTTACTACCTTGAGCTATGACCCAGGGTGCCACGCCTTGCTGTATCAAGGGATTCAGAAGCAGGTAAGAATCGTAGGCTCTAGCATTGTGGGCTATAAACGTAAAGTTTCTGTACTGTGGCTTTCTAAAATGTTTTAGAAAGAGTAGTGCACAATTGGATCCTTCTGCAGACCACTTTTCCCCCTTGAATGTCATGGTAGATACAAAAATAGGCAAATGATCCCCCGATTGCTGATTTGTCTCAAAATCATAGAACACATATTTCTCTGAATGTTCATCTTCAGCCAAGGGTTGAATATAACACTCGTGTGGCACTTCTTGAACCACTTCAGCGTCTCTGCTTTTCAAAGGCCCTTTACAGATTGGACAATGAATGATTCCACACACATGTGGTTTAGGGCTATCTATTTTAAGGTTGTAATTGCAATGACATTTTGGGCATTTCTTGTTAATGGCACAAATGCTTACAGATTTACAGGCCTTAGGGTGCCATGTTTCAATTTTGTGTTTAGCGTAACAGTAGGTCGAACGACATGTGCGGTGGCAATCAGCACAGGGTGTCAAGTTTAAGGGTTGCATTGGGCACTCTGCATCCTGACATACCGAACAGTTATAACGGCACGAGTGCCCCCCCTTTCGGGTGTAGCCGGTATGGCATGATGGACACACATAGGGGGCCCCGATGAACGCCGTGATGTTGGTAATGGCGTAGTAATGTTCGTTTTGCACATAAAAATACAGAATCTGCGGGTGCGGTTGGGGGGTGTTTTGGAACTTCAAGAGAGATGCATTAGCTCTACTGTGGTACAAAACCACAATCTTGATATTCAGAAGGTTTTCAAATTTGACTATGTCTGAGAAAGCAACCGCCTCATGTATACCGAGACCCACCCCCGTTTGGATCTCTCTAGCCTTTTGCAATGCCGTCAGATCAGTACATCCTGGGTTAAGTAAATGCGCTAGGCCTATTGCAAAACATAGCTTATTATCGGGATTGTGAACGTTTATGAGGTAGGCCCTTTTATTGCTTAGGATTTCCGATTGCATTAGGCTATCAACCTTCCTTCTCTGCCCACCACCACCCTGGGGTTGACGTATTATTTGAACTACAAGCTCGAGGGTTCGATCGGCTATGATGGCTAAATTTGACTGAACAAGTCGTTCTAGCAGCGCGGTAAATTGTTCAAGATCTGCTTCGCCATTGGGTAAAATAAGAGATACTGTGTTATGCAGACTATCTCCACAAAGTTCCAACTGTAGAACATCCCGTGGTTCGCCATAATCTCTAGCCGTCTCTAACAGATCGTTCAGAGTGTCCATTATCATCATGTAAAACAACGCATAGTCAAGATTCTGATTCACCCATAGGAAATTGAAAAACTGTCGAATCTCTGTATTGTTGAATTTATTCCGGTACACAACCCGGACACGTCTATCAAGACCATCTCCCGCCAGATGTATTAGACAATTTTCCAATTCCCCAAAAACATCTTGTGGCGTTTCAGACTCTACGGACCTGGGCGATATTGGTTGGTCTATCTCTGTTGGGGTTGCCGGAGCCGAAAATGTCTGACTCTCGTTCAGACGATTAATTAAGGTTATGAGGGCTTCGGGAATCTGTGATAACAGGTTTTCATCGGGCCCCCCTGACTCGTTCATGCGATTAATCATTTCTAGGAGTTCGGCTGGAATCTGGGATAATATGCTTTCATCGCACACCCCAGACTCGTTCATACGTGTAATAACTTCTAAGAGTTCTGGCGGGATCTGCGCTAAGAGGCTTTCAACTGTCTCACCTTGTTTCTGTAGTTCGGCCATTTGGATAATTAAGGATGTGCGTTTTTTGGGTCTTTCGGGAATGATTGGTGGTTACATGTATGATTTTAGCGTCTGTATTTGCGTTTTTTAATGGGTTTGCTGTTTAACATGCGGGGAATTGTTCTATGCCAGAATAACATATCGTCTCTGTACTGTCTCTCAATTAAATCACCCACTCGTTTGTATAGCAAAACATTCCTTGATTTCAAAGCCCTGGAAAATAATGTGAAAAACCTTTCTTGTTCTACTGCAGGTACTGATGCCGTAGAATTGACGGGGTCGATAAGGTTGGCCGCATCACAGAAAAGCTGGTCGTCAACATCTGAAATGTCATTAAAAACAGGTCTATCGGTTGTTTCATCGGGAATGTTCGGGGCGCCGGAATCCCCCAGCTCTAGGTGTATGTGTCCGTCTGTGCCGTTTTTCGCCGGGGCTGAGTCTGAATGAAAATAATACATACAAAATTACGTTATTAAATATAAAATATGTTAGATACATAAAATGTCAAATACATTTCAGGTCTAATAATATATATATTAACAATACATCGTTAAAATACCTAGGCTTTTTTGGCGCTTGTTCTGACGAATTGCTGATACCGAGGGCTCTGGGCTTTTTTCAGCTAGCGTTCCCGATTCTGCAGGGTCTGTCTCCGGGCAGTCTGAAAAAACATTATTTGTCCTTGTTTTAACATATTCTATCAAAAGAGGTATAACTAATAAAAATACGTATAACTCATAACATAAACGTATAATGGTCGCATACCATGTCCTTGGAGCGCCTGCTCGCGAAGCCTCAAGTTCCCGGCCCAGCCGTACTTTTCGGGTGGGGTTGAATCTGAGCAATGTACTTGGGCCACAGTTGTGCGTTGCCTGTTGGGGTCTGGAATATGTCGTGAGGGGGTGGACGTTCCCGGTGAGTTTGAAAAAACGCGCGTACAGAACGGTAGAATTGCATCCATGTCACTCGTGTCCGCTGTCCATAACGAATCCTTTATCATTCTTGGCGGTATGTCGACTGTAAATACATAAAATCGTTTTTAAAATAGTACACACTATTTTTTATATATAAATATTCTTGGGTATGTGTTTAATTATAAGGACTTACAACGAAAAAAGTCTGATGGCGACTGACTGCCTGATTTTTGAGAGTGTGTATCCCCCTCATGTTGTTCCAGATCAGGTAAACCGTGTAAAAGCTGCGTAAAGGTTTGGGACCCTAGCCACCGTTAGACAATATTAACCGTTATACGCTATATATACACTTTTTAACACATATTGGCCTTTGGCCTGAAATACCCAAATAACTCGGGGGTTTGTTATTACAATAATATTCAAACAAATCTTAAAATATATTTCTCATTTACTCACCTCCAGAAATATCCATTAGGAGGGCTTTACAGACTATGCTATCTGTCCTGGCAGTTAAATATTCGGGCCTTTGGGTTTGCGCTAAAGCCGTGCTAAACTTGTTAAAAATAGACGTTCTGTCCCTAACTTGTTAAAGTACGGAATGAGTTTCGAGAGATAGCCTGTATGCAACCAACTGTATGTTTGCTTTAGACCAAAAGGCTGTGAATTCAAAGAGCCGTTCTGTCATGCGTTTTGTTTGGGGGGTCCTGGGGGGCTTTGATTAGATATCCTGGTTTAACCCCGGGCGGTCGGCCGATACCTTGACAGGCCATATGCTGGATAGTTCAAACTTTGGGATTTCAAACGATTCTCTACAGATGGGACCCCATGTTGAACCCACACAAACAAACCCTTTGTTTTTTGAAACGCACACACACACTCCTGCTGCTCCGTCACACGCACACTCATGCACGCACCCTGATTTTCAATGTCTTTTTCTTCGCGACAGAGTTGGCTGAAGATGTGAAAAACCGTTTCACATAGTTACGGGTGAGATACAGTTTTTAAAACTCCTTTTATTGAATTCCAAAATATTTAACACATACATTTTAACACACTCTATAATTCAACATGTTTTACTATTTCTTACAAATATAGGGTCCGGTTAGCCCTGACCATTATCCGTTTCCAACTCCCCGTCGCAAAGTCTTTTGCCCGCTCCATCGAAGCTCTGGCCGTTTTCACTCCAGGGATAGATCCGCCTTCTGCCTTGTGGGTCTTGGGAATGTCTCAACGATAACCGAGGCCATCGCCGTAATTGTTCCCGATTTTCGAAAAGACTGTCCAGCTTATTCATCAGTGTTCTGAAAATATGGTAATCGCGCCATTTAAAACTGAACATTATTTGGAAAAAATTTACATCCTTGCATGCTTTGGAAGATACATGTGATCGGACCGTTTTCGAAGCATTTGCACTATCAAATTGTTCACATGCTAAAATTGTCACTCTGGAGTCCGGGGTATACGCCATTGAAGCGATTCTTATGGCCATTATATCACTTCGGCCACAGACCTGTTCTTCCAACGCATATCCGGGCAGCCTTGAAACACTTAGGGCGCGCTCCATTTGACACAGCGCTAGTCTTATTTTAAGCCATTCTCTCATCCTTAGCGCTGGAGAAAAACTCTCGGGTTCTGCCCTATAAAAGGGTTGGGACACGCTGTCTGTGAATATCTTAACCGTAGATTCCTCCGGGCTAAAGATGTAAGACATATGCCCGTCGCTTGTACACAAAAAGCCCTTAAAACATTCGGGAGCCTCACGCAAAACATCCTCCAGGCTTTTGTCGTTGGATTCTTGACATGAGCTGCAAAGCACACCGATAATTGCCCTTGTAGACATATTTTAGATGTTTAATATTCAAGTCTTTATTTTAAAAATTGCTTGTTCTGGACATTTATAAGGCATATGCCCAGGACATTCCGGATTCATCAGATACACATATGGGCGATACATCTGGGGGGGTCATACCCGGTCCAAACAACCACAGTTCAACCAGGCCCCTAGACATCCATCAACTGGACTACTTCAAAGGATGACATAGAGATCTGAAATAACACAAAATAACACGTGACCACAGGAACAGGGGGGACTGTCATGTACTGTCATGTTGTGTCTTGTCTCTGTCCTTTCCCTTCACCCTGTCTCCCTCTGCTGGTCGTTGTTAGGTTACCTTTTCTCCCCCGCTTTCCCCCAGCTGTTCCTTGTCTCCTCTAACTACCCATTCACCCCGTTTCCCACCTGTTCCCTTTTTCCCTCTGATTAGGTCCCTATATCTCTCTCTGTTTCTGTTCCTGTCCTTGTCGGACTCTTGTTTGTTTGTTGTGTTTCATGCCTGAACCAGACTGTCGTCATGTTTGCTGTAACCTTGTCTTGTCCTGTCGGAATCTGCCGGTCCGTCTGAGCCTACCTATGTTTGGTAATTAAAGAAGCTCTGTTTAAGTTAATTCGCTTTTGGGTCCTCATTCACGCACCGTAACAGAAGAATCCGACCCAGAATGGACCCAGCGACTTCGGATCCTCTCCACTCAGCCGTCGGGATCCAGGGAGCGATGCTAGGCAGACACGAGCAGGAATTGTCTGCTGCTCGACATGCCGTTGAGACCCTGGCCACCCAAGTCTCCAACCTCACAGAACAGGTTCACCATCTCCGCCTCGATCCACCGGCCACTTCCAGGGCTTTCGAATCTCCGGAGCCCAGAATCAATAACCCGCCGTGTTACTCTGGGGAGCCCACTGAATGCCGCTCGTTCCTCACCCAGTGTGATATTGTGTTTTCTCTCCAGCCCAACACTTACGCCAGGAGCACTGCTCGTGTCGCCTACGTCATATCTCTCCTTACTGGACGGGCTCGTGAGTGGGGCACGGCAATCTGGGAGGCAAGGGCTGAGTGTACTAACCAGTATCAGGACTTTAAGGAGGAGATGATACGGGTTTTTGATCGATCTGTTTTTGGGGAGGAGGCTTCCAGGGCCCTGTCTTCCCTATGTCAAGGCAATCGATCCATAACAGACTACTCTATTGAGTTTCGCACTCTTGCTGCCTCCAGTGGCTGGAACGAGCCGGCTTTGCTCGCTCGTCTTCTGGAGGGTCTCCGCGCAGAGGTAAAGGAGGAGATTCTCTCCCGGGAGGTTCCTTCCAGCGTGGATTCCTTGATTGAACTCGCTATTCGCATTGAGCGACGGGTTGATCTTCGTCACCGAGCTCGTGGAAAGGAGCTCGCGTTCTCCGTTGCCCCCCTCTCCGCATCACTACCATCTTCCTCTGCCGGCTCGGGAGCTGAGCCTATGCAGCTGGGAGGTATCCGCATCTCGACTAAGGAGAGGGAACGGAGAATCACCAACCGCCTCTGTCTCTATTGCGGTTCTGCTGGTCATTTTGTCACTTCATGTCCAGTAAAAGCCAGAGCTCATCAGTAAGCGGAGGGCTACTGGTGAGCGCTACTACTCCTGTCTCTCCTTCAAGATCCTGCACTACCTTGTCGGTCCATCTACGCTGGACCGGTTCGTCAGCTTCCTGCAGTGCCTTAATAGACTCTGGGGCGGAGGGCTGTTTTATGGACGAGACCTGGGCTCGGGAACATGACATTCCTCTCAGACAGTTAAAGGAGCCCACGGCCTTGTTCGCCCTGGATGGTAGTCCTCTCCCCAGGATTCAGCGTGAGACGCTACCTTTAACCCTCACTGTTTCTGGTAATCATAGTGAAACCATTTCTTTTTTAATTTTTCGTTCACCTTTTACACCTGTTGTTTTGGGCCATCCCTGGCTAGTTTGTCATAATCCTTCCATTAATTGGTCTAGTAATTCTATCCTCTCCTGGAACGTCTCTTGTCATGTGAAATGTTTAATGTCTGCTATCCCTCCTGTTTCCTCTGTCTCTTCTTCACAGGAGGAGCCTGGTGATTTGACAGGGGTGCCGGAGGAATATCACGATCTGCGCACGGTGTTCAGTCGGTCCAGGGCCACCTCTCTTCCTCCACACCGGTCGTATGATTGTAGTATTGATCTCCTTCCGGGAACCACCCCCCCCCGGGGTAGACTATACTCTCTGTCGGCTCCCGAACGTAAGGCTCTCGAAGATTATTTGTCTGTAGCTCTTGACGCCGGTACCATAGTCCCCTCCTCCTCTCCCGCCGGAGCGGGGTTTTTTTTTGTCAAGAAGAAGGACGGGTCTCTGCGCCCCTGCATAGATTATCGAGGGCTGAATGACATAACAGTGAAGAATCGTTATCCGCTTCCTCTTATGTCTTCAGCCTTCGAGATCCTGCAGGGAGCCAGGTTTTTCACTAAGTTGGACCTTCGTAACGCTTACCATCTCGTGCGCATCAGGGAGGGGGACGAGTGGAAGACGGCGTTTAACACTCCGTTAGGGCACTTTGAATACCGGGTTCTTCCTTTCGGCCTCGCTAACGCTCCAGCTGTCTTTCAGGCATTAGTCAATGATGTCCTGAGAGACATGCTGAACATCTTTGTTTTCGTTTACCTTGACGATATCCTGATTTTTTCACCGTCACTCCAGATTCATGTTCAGCACGTTCGACGTGTCCTCCAGCGCCTTTTAGAGAATTGTCTTTTTGTGAAGGCTGAGAAGTGCACTTTTCATGCCTCCTCCGTCACATTTCTCGGTTCTGTTATTTCCGCTGAAGGCATTAAGATGGATCCCGCTAAGGTCCAAGCTGTCATTGATTGGCCCGTCCCTAAGTCACGCGTCGAGCTGCAGCGCTTTCTCGGCTTCGCGAACTTCTATCGTCGTTTCATCCGTAATTTCGGTCAGGTGGCAGCTCCTCTCACAGCCCTTACTTCTGTCAAGACGTGCTTTAAGTGGTCCGTTTCCGCCCAGGGAGCTTTTGATCTCCTCAAGAATCGTTTTACATCCGCTCCTATCCTTGTTACACCTGACGTCTCTAGACAGTTCGTTGTCGAGGTTGACGCGTCAGAGGTGGGCGTGGGAGCCATTCTTTCTCAGCGCTCCCTCTCTGACGACAAGGTCCACCCATGCGCGTATTTTTCTCATCGCCTGTCGCCGTCGGAACGTAACTATGATGTGGGTAACCGCGAACTGCTCGCCATCCGGTTAGCCCTAGGCGAATGGCGACAGTGGTTGGAGGGGGCGACCGTTCCTTTTGTCGTTTGGACTGACCATAGGAACCTTGAGTACATCCGTTCTGCCAAACGACTTAATGCGCGTCAGGCGCGTTGGGCGCTGTTTTTCGCTCGTTTCGAGTTCGTGATTTCTTATCGTCCGGGCTCTAAGAACACCAAGCCTGATGCTTTGTCTCGTCTCTTCAGTTCTTCAGTAGCCTCCACTGACCCCGAGGGGATTCTCCCTGAGGGGCGTGTTGTCGGGTTGACTGTCTGGGGAATTGAGAGGCAGGTAAAGCAAGCGCTCACTCACACTCCGTCGCCGCGCGCTTGTCCTAGGAACCTTCTTTTCGTTCCCGTTCCTACTCGTCTGGCCGTTCTTCAGTGGGCTCACTCTGCCAAGTTAGCCGGCCACCCTGGCGTTCGGGGTACGCTTGCTTCCATTCGCCAGCGTTTTTGGTGGCCCACCCGGGAGCATGACACGCGTCGTTTCGTGGCTGCTTGTTCGGTCTGCGCGCAGACTAAGTCCGGTAACTCTCCTCCTGCCGGCCGTCTCAGGCCGCTTCCTATTCCCTCTCGACCGTGGTCTCACATCGCCTTAGATTTTGTCACCGGACTGCCTTCGTCAGCGGGGAAGACTGTTATTCTTACGGTTGTCGATAGGTTCTCTAAGGCGGCTCATTTCATTCCCCTTGCTAAGCTTCCTTCTGCTAAAGAGACGGCACAAATCATCATCGAGAATGTTTTCAGAATTCATGGCCTTCCGTCAGACGTCGTTTCGGACAGAGGTCCGCAATTCACGTCTCAATTTTGGAGGGAGTTTTGCCGTTTGATTGGGGCTTCCGTCAGTCTCTCTTCCGGCTTTCACCCCCAGTCTAACGGTCAAGCAGAACGGGCCAATCAGACTATTGGTCGCATCTTACGCAGTCTTTCTTTTCGTAACCCTGCGTCTTGGTCAGAACAGCTCCCCTGGGCAGAATACGCCCACAACTCGCTTCCTTCGTCTGCGACCGGGCTATCTCCTTTTCAGAGTAGCCTCGGGTACCAGCCTCCGCTGTTCTCATCTCAGTTCGCCGAGTCCAGCGTCCCCTCCGCTCAGGCTTTTGTCCAACGTTGCGAGCGCACCTGGAAGAGGGTCAGGTCTGCACTTTGCCGTTATAGGACGCAGACTGTGAGGGCTGCTAATAAGCGTAGAACTAAGAGTCCTAGATATTGTCGCGGTCAGAGAGTTTGGCTCTCCACTCAGAACCTTCCCCTTAAGACGGCTTCTCGCAAGTTGACCCCGCGGTTCATTGGTCCGTTCCGTATTTCTCGGGTCATTAATCCTGTCGCAGTTCGACTTCTTCTTCCGCGATACCTTCGTCGCGTCCACCCGGTCTTCCATGTCTCCTGCATCAAGCCCGTCCTTCGCGCCCCCGCTCGTCTTCCCCCCCCCCCCCCCCCCATCCTTGTCGAGGGCGCACCCATCTACAGGGTCCGTAGAATTTTGGACATGCGTCCTCGGGGCCGTGGTCACCAGTACCTCGTAGATTGGGAGGGGTACGGTCCTGAGGAGAGGAGTTGGGTTCCCTCTCGGGACGTGCTGGACCGTGCGCTGATCGAGGATTTCCTCCGTTGCCGCCAGGTTTCCTCCTCGAGTGCGCCAGGAGGCGCTCGGTGAGTGGGGGGGTACTGTCATGTACTGTCATGTTGTGTCTTGTCTCTGTCCTTTCCCTTCACCCTGTCTCCCTCTGCTGGTCGTTGTTAGGTTACCTTTTCTCCCCCGCTTTCCCCCAGCTGTTCCTTGTCTCCTCTAACTACCCATTCACCCCGTTTCCCACCTGTTCCCTTTTTCCCTCTGATTAGGTCCCTATATCTCTCTCTGTTTCTGTTCCTGTCCTTGTCGGATTCTTGTTTGTTTGTTGTGTTTCATGCCTGAACCAGACTGTCGTCATGTTTGCTGTAACCTTGTCTTGTCCTGTCGGAATCTGCCGGTCCGTCTGAGCCTACCTATGTTTGGTAATTAAAGAAGCTCTGTTTAAGTTAATTCGCTTTTGGGTCCTCATTCACGCACCGTAACAGGGACGGGGAGGGGGCACATATTCGGACACGCAAAGGTCAAAATGACGTAAGGTCATCAATCAATCATTTTGACGCGTGCCGTCTACTTTAATCTCTCTCACCTAGATGGGTAAAAAAGATGACATTTAATACCCCTTTGAGCATTGTGCTGTTATTGATTAAACTTTGTATTGTGTATCAATACACCCAGTCACTACAAAGATATAGCCAACCTTCCTAAATTGACGGAGAGGAAGGAAACCACTCAGAGATTTCACCATGGGGCAAATGGTGATTTTATGAAAGTTAAGAGTTTAATGGCTGTGATAGGAGAAAACTGAGGATGGATCAACAACATTGTAGTTACTCCACAATACTAACATAAATGACAGTGAAAAGAAGGAAGGTTGTACAGAATAAAAATATAAGGCACAAAAGTAATATTGCAAAAAATGTGGCACATTATTTTACTTTTTTTGTCCTGAATACAAAGCATTATGTTTGGGGCAAATCCAACACAACCCATCACTGAGTACCACTCTTCATATTTTCAAGCATGGTGGTTTCTGCATCATTTTATGGGTATGCTTGTCATCGCAAGGACTAAGGATTTTTTTATTTTTTATTTTCAAATCAAACAGAATATAGAACAAGCAAAATCCTAGAGGAAAACTTGGTTCAATCTGCTTTCCAACAGACACTTGTCACACCTTGGTCTGTTTAACCTGTCTTGTGCTCATCTCAACCCCCCCACCAGGTGTCTCCTATTTTTCCCCCTTATCCCGTGTGTATTTATATCTGCATTTTCTGTTTGTCTGTTGCCAGATTGTCTTGTTTTGTCAGGTCTTACCAGCGTGTTTCCCATATTCTCCAGTTCTTGTTTTCCCAGTTCTGACTTTTCTGCCTGCCCTGACCCTGAGCCTGCCTTCCTGCCGTTCTGTACCTTTTTGACTCTGCCTTGGACTATGAACCTCTACCTGCCCTGACCCTGAGCCTGCCTTCCTGCCGTTCTGTACCTTTTTGACTCTGCCTTGGACTATGAACCTCTGCCTGCCCTGACCCTGAGCCTGCCTGCCGTTCTGTACCTTTTTGACTCTGCCTTGGACTATGAACCTCTACCTGCCCGCAACCTGCCCTTTTGGCTGCCCCTTGGTTAAAACAAATATTCTGAGAACTGAACCATCTGCCTAGTTGGTTTCCCTACGAAAAAAAGTCAGGAACCTTCCCCCTAGCCATGATTGGCTGAGATAATGTATGGGCTGGGCATGCCGAGATATGAGTTTGGATTGGTCTGCCATGTAGCAGGCTTCTGTCTATCATGAGCTGGTCAGTATGTGTAGGTAATCAATTCTAACATGGCTGTTTTGAAAGATATTACGTAGTAGAACTGCAAAAAGTGTTGCTCTCCACTTTCTAGAGGACCGAGTTTTGAAATCAGTGGAACGCCCAATGGAATTAGAGTATGATAGCTAAGGAGATGGATAAAATCCTGGCGTTTGAGTGCACATATGCAGAGGAAGTTGAATAGAGAACACACAGAAGGCTGTTGCATAAAACACCTGTCTCCGGATTACATCTTCAAACTAAGGGCAACCATTGCATCTGTGACAGAGAGAGAAGCATTTATCCATGTACAGTACCAGTCAAAAGTTTGGACACACCTACTCATTCAAGGGTTTTTCTTTATTTAAAAAAGTTCTAAATTGTAGAATAATAGTGAAGACATCAAAACTATGAAATAACACATATAGAATCATGTAGTAACCAAAAACGTGTTTTAAAAAATCCAAATATATTTTAGATTCTTCAAATTAGCCACCTTTTGCCTTGATGACAGCTTTGCACACTCTTGGCATTCTCTCAACCAGCTTCATCTGGAATGCTTTTCCAACAGTCTTGAAGGAGTTCCCACATATGGAGGCCAGGTCATCTAATTCAGCACTCTCCTCCTTGGTCAAATAGCCCTTACACAGCTTGGAGGTGTGTTTGGTCAATGTCCTGTTGAAAAACAAATGATAGTCCCACTAAGCACAAACCAGATGGGATGAATAAATCAGACAGTGTCACCATTAAAGCATCCCACACAATCACACCTCCTCCTCCTCCATGCTTCACAGTGGGAACCACACATGCAGAGATATTTTGATTACCTACTCTGCATCACACAGATACAGCGGTTGGAACCAAAAATCTCAAATTTGGATTTATCAGACCAAAGGACAGATTTCCACCGGTCTATTGTCCATTGCTCGTGTTTCTTGGTCCAAGCAAGTCTCTTCTTATTATTGGTATCCTTTAGTAGAGGTTTCTTTGCAGAAATTCGGCCATGAAGGCCTGATTCACATAGTCTCCTCTGAACAGTTGAACAGTTGACTTTTAACAAGGCACTCCTGTTAACTGAAATGCATTTTATGAAGCTGGTTGAGAGCATGCAAAGCTGTCACCAAGGCAAACTGTGGCTACTTATAAGTATCTAAAATATCAAATATATTTTGATTTGTTTAACACCTTTTGGGTTACTACATGATTACATATGTGTTATTTCATAGTTTTGATTTCTTCACTATTATTCTACAATGTCGAAAATAGTAAAAAAAATAAAGAAACCCTGGAATGAGTAGGTCTCAACTTTTGACAGGTACTGTATATTCCTTCCTCCCATTCCTGCATCCAAATCACAGTTAAGCCTTTGCAAATATTAGCAATTCACGTAGTATTCTATTATACACTGAATAGTGTGAAGTAAAATTCAATGTGTTGTATTGAGTAGAAGTGTGAATTTCAGCGACAGGTTTGGAGAACGTTTATCAAACGTGAACAACTGTCCTTGGTACGGGGCAAACAGGATGCTTGGCCACTGATTTTCTTCCACCATGGTATCGCGATACTACTTGGTATCATGATACTTGGCCTAGTATCATATCATTTGTACAATTTTGGTATGCTGACAGGCATACTGTATTTAACCCTTTAGACCCCAATATAATTCTAGAATGCTGCTGTAGATTACTGAGATTTTTTCTAATAAAGCTGGTTCTCACACATTTCAAACAAGCAGACAGCTCAAAAACAAAGAACAAATTACAATTACAAGTTAACTTAGTTTTAAAGACCACAACCTCTTCTTTAATGACACCACATTCATGTCAATAGGAATACCTAATTTTGTCTTCCATTGTGCAAAGACAATCACTATCAAAAAAATGTTTAACACTCAATACAACATAAAACCCAAGAGTATTTACAGTGTAGTACATCTGAATAAATGACTCACTTTAAAATTGACCAAGGATAATATACTTCTTTAAATATAAACAAATATCAAAATGTGACCAGAGAACAATACTCAGGAATTATTTCGAAACCCACACAAAGTAGGCTATTTGATTGATAATAAATATTCTCTGTTACAATGTAAAAATGCAAACAATTATTTATAAACTACTTCAAAATGTAGGTAACCTCTCTCAATAAGATTAGTACAGACCTGTAACGCTCGCCGAAACGGGTAGACCAAGGGTGATTTGGGTTCATCGTAATTTATTTGAATGTGAACCGGCAACAAAACAATAAAGCGAAACGGACGTACAGCCTTGTAGGGCTCAAAAGCAACAATACAAAAACAAGATCCCACAAACAACAGGTGGGACAAGGCGGCCTAAATATGATCCCCAATTAGAGACAACGATAGACAGCTGCCTCTGATTGGGAACCATACCAGGCCAACATAGAAATACAAAAACTAGACTACACATAGAAATAATTAACTAGAACACCCCAAAGTCATGCCCTGACCTACTTCACCATAGAAAATAAAGGCTTTCTATGGTCAGGACGTGACAAGACCAGGTCTGGCACAAAATGTTGAAATATTAGTCTACTATGATGACACCAGTGAATGCAACAAGTGCGCCCTTCAAACTTCACCTGCTTTCAAATGAGTTACAACTCAGTCCACACGCCCTGGTGCCACACGCCCTGGTGCCACAGTCTTCCTGGCACTGTAGCCATATCCACAGTTCCTACCACCTTTAAAAACAACTCTAAAACCCCTACCACTGTCACTTTAGGCCCAGGCTGTGTGGTACAAGGGTGAATGGTGGGACTGTGTGGTACAAGGGTGAATGGTGGGACTTGGGACAGACACTCACCATGGAAACGTAGGCTCCCCTCTTGGGTGTGCTCTCCCTCTTTCCCTCCCTCTTCCCCTCCCTATTCCTCCTCCTCTCCCTGTTCTTCCTTATGGTCCTATTCCTCCACTCTTTTCTCCCCCCTCTTTACTCACTCTCCTCTCCTTCACTCTCCTGTACTCTCCCTCCTCTTCACTCTCCCTTTCTCACTCCACTCCATCCTCGATCCACATCTCTATCCTTCCCATCATCTCTAACTCCATTTCCTCCCTGCCTCTTGCTGCTGGGCCCTGATCTCCACATCACTTCCTTAGCTTTCACTGACTTAGAGGAACAGAGTAACAGAGGGAGAAGAGAGGAGCAACAAATAGGATACAATTGTAGTCAGGAACACAATCTCTCACTCTCACACTCTCTCTGTTCCTTCCTCTCTTTCATTTTCTCAACCATACACATACTCTCTTTCTAACACGCCTCCCATTCCACACACACATACACTCTCTCTCTCTCTCTCTCTCTTGCTCTCTCTCTCTCTCTCTCTCTCTCTCTCTCACTCTTCCAATCAACTCATGCTTGCCTGACAGACTAACTACAGAGTTTGCCTATGTTAGCTGATTAGTTACGAAGCTGGGACAGTTTACAAATGAATTGTATTGGTAGAAGTAGGACAAAAAAAGAAACTTGTGAGGCCTCCCAGGTGGCGCAGTTGCCTAGGGCACTGCATCGCAGCGCTAGCTGTGCCACAAGAGACTCTGGATTCGCGCTCAGGCTCTGTCGCAGCCGGCCGCGACTGGGAGGTCCATGGGGCGACGCACAATTGGCCTAGCGTCGTCCGGGTTAGGGAGGGTTTGCACCAGCGCAGTGCACGCTAACCAAGGTTGCCAGGTGCACGTCCCCCTCTGGGTACATTGGTGCGGCTGGCTTCCGGATTGGATGCACGCTGTATTAAGAAGCAGTGCGGCTTGGTTGGGTTGTGTTTCGGAGGACGCATGACTTTCGACCTTCGTCTCTCCCGAGCCCGTACGGGAGTTGTAGCGATGAGACAAGATAGTAACTACTAATAATTGGATACTACAAAATTGGGGAGAAAAAGGGGGTACAATTCAAAAAAACAAACAAAATAAAGGAACTTGTTAGCTGGCTATGTAAACAAATATCTAATTAATCCTATGAGCTCCACTAAGCGGGCAGCTACTACCCTAACACGTAGTAAAAAAAAAATAATTAAATAGGAAAACAAGGCAATGTGTATATACAGTTGTATTCAGAAGTTTACATACACTTAGGTTGGAGTAATTAAAACTCATTTTTCAACCACTCCACAAATTTCTGGTTAACAAACTATAGTTTTGGCAAGTCAGTTAGGACATCTACTTTGTGCATGACACAAGTCATTTTTCCAACAGTTGTTTGCAGACAGATTATTTCACAGTATCACAATTCCAGTGGGTCAGAAGCTTACATACACTAAGTTGACTGTGCCTTTAAACAGCTTGGAAAATTCCAGAAAATGATGTCATGGCTTTAAACGCATCTGATAGGCTAATTGACATAATTTGAGTCAATTGGAGGCGTACCTGTGGACGTATTTCAAGGCCTACCTTCAAACTCAGTGCCTCTTTGTTTGACATCATGGGAAAATCAAAAGAAATCAACCAAGACCTCAGAAAAGAAATTGTAGACCCCCACAAGTTTGGTCCATCCTTGGGAGCAATTTACAAATGTCTGAAGGTACCACGTTCATCTGTACAAACAATAGTATGCAAGCATAAACAGCATGAGACCACACAGCCGTCATATCGCTCAGGAAGGAGACACGTTCTGTCTCCTAGAGATGAACGTACTTTGGTGCATAAATTGCAAATCAATTCCAGATCAACAGCAAAGGACCTTGTGAAGATATTGGAGGAAACAGGTACAAAAGTATTTATATGCACAGTAAAACGAGTCCTATATCGACATAACCTGAAAGGCCACTCAGCAAGGAAGAAGCCACTGCTACAAAACCACCATAATAAAGCCAGACTAAGGTTTGCAATTGCACATGGGGACAGAGAAAATAATTTTTGGTCCTCTATGTCCTCTGGTCTGATGAAACAAAAATAGAGCTGTTTGGCCATAATGACCATCGTTATGTTTGGAGGAAAAAAGGGGGAGGCTTGCAAGCCGAAGATCACCATCCCAAACGTGAAGCGAAGGGGTGGCAGCATCATGATGTGGGGCTGCTTTGCTGCAGGAGGGACTGGTGCAGTTCACAAAATAAATGACATCATGAGGAAGCAAAATTATGTAGATATATTGAAGCAACATCTCAAGACATCAGTGAGGAAGTTAAAGCTTGGTCGCAAATGGGTCTTCCAAATAGACAATGACCACAAGAATACTTCCAAACTTGTGGGAAAATGGCTTAAGGACACGTTCGTAATAAGGATGGGACCAAGGCACAGCGTGTTTTGAGTTGCACATCTTTATTCGCAGTGAAACTTCTATATAAAAATAAATAAATAAATAAAAAAAAGTAACCTCAGTGGTGCTACAAGCACAAACACAAATAATATCCCACAAACACAGGTGGGAAAAAATGGCTACCTCAATATGATCCCCAATTAGAGGCAACGGATACCAGCTGCCTCTAATTGGGAACCATAAAAAACACTAACATAGAAATATTGAACTAGAACACCCCCTAGACACACCCTGACCTACTACACCATAGAGAACCAAGGGCTCCTGACCTCAATCTCATAGAAAATGTTTGGGCAGAACTGAAAAAGCGTGTGCGAGTAAGGAGGCCTACAAACCTGACTCGGTTACACCAGCTCTGTACGGAGGAATGGGCCAAAAGTCACCCAAATTATTGTGGGAAGCTTGTGGAAGGCTACCTGAAACGTTTGACCCAAATTAAACAATTTAAAGGCAATGCCACCAAATATTAATTGAGTATATGATAACCTCTGACACACTGGGAATGTGATGAAATAAATAAAAACTGAAATAAATAATTCTCTCTACTATTCTTCTGACATTTCAGATTCTTAAAATAAAGTGGTGATCCTAACTGACCTAAGACAGGGAATATTTACTTGGATTAAATGTCAGGAATTGTGAAAAACTGAGTTTAAATGTATTTGGCTAAGGTATATGTAAACTTCCGACTTCAACTGTATACATTGTTAACACTTTCAGATAGTTATGTTTGCCCCCAAAAGGTTGGAAAAATCCCATTGTCCATGTGTGAACAATCTGCCTATATTTATTAGGATTTAAGAGCCTGAGCTTTACCAAATGTTTTTCTGAAAGTCAAAATGTCCTTTTTCTGATAGAGTACAAAACAAATAAAAAATGTATACTTTTTTCACAAAAGTTATGTTGTCCAAAAGGCAACGTATTGTAGGAATGACCCAGAAGACTAAACACCACTCCATTTCTGATTAACTCCACCAACAAAGTGGAGCAGAGACCAGGCTTTGTGGAATTCAGCTCTGACTACATCGATTTGACCAATGTCGGTGGTTGTATTTGATTAGCGTTTATTGAAGTACGGATTTCAACAAACAAAGACAGGCACGCAACTACAGAGGACAAACATAGGTACAAGGTAAGAGTTTTATAATTGAAGTATTGACCTTGAGGTAAATAGATGGTCTCTGCTTTTCTCCATTGGTGGAGTTCATCAGTAACTTCCTTTACCATAGAATGGAGTTAAGTCAGTTAGTGCCCCACAAGGTATATTAGCTACATCATAAAATACAATGAACTAAAAAATGTAAATCCCTTTGTAATTCTCCAATTAAGATAGTAGGCCTACCTGCATGGAGAGGCTTTCAGGTCTCAACTGCATCCATGACTGTTGGATAGAAGTAAACGCTCAGTGCCTGCTTTGCTAATTTGTTTTATCAACGGTAATAGCTAAAATGCTAACATGCTAAGCTGAATAACTAGCTAGCTATATAGCTAATAAATGCTAAAAACAACATGAGAGCTAGCAGCTCAGGCTCACAGCCAACATTCCATATAGCTTGTGTACAAAGACAACATTCTAAAAAAACTAAGCTAATTCCAACTCAATGTATGAATAAAGTTTACAAGGAGCATATTTCACTAGTTATAGAGTTTATCTATGTGATTCAAACACACCAGTTTGAATCACAGAGATAAAGCATAGCAGAAAATGCATGGCTTCTCTGAAAGGAGCTGAAGGGCTGATGCAACGGTCTTTGCTATCTGGGATCCTTGGGACATCCACATTGAAGTTGTATTTTAATATGGTTGAAGTATGGGTAAGACTTGTGGTTAGGGTATGGGATAAGGTTAGGGTTTAGGTAGGGTAGGGACAGTATGGACAGTAGGGACAGTAGGGATGTCCCAAGGTTTCCGGATAGCACTAACTGAAATACAACAGCTAGGTTCAAGGGAAATGGACCGAACCATTCTAGCTAGCTAGCTAGAGTTCTTGGTCATCATATTTTCTTAAACTAGCTCTGCTAAACTAAGAAGACAGATTATTTTAGATGTTCTTTTTTTTTAAATAACAATAATAATAACAAGGGAATATGCCAAAATATAATAACCCCATAATATATTGACCCCTAAAGGAATTTGACCCAGTCCACTCTAAGATCACTGCTGGATAAAAAAAAAAAACTACAACTGGCAACAAAAAATAAAATTAAAAGTGTCATATCTCTGGCAAAATAAAAGTTTTAATGATAACTGAGGGACAACATAAATTTTCTATCGGCTACTGTGAAATAGCTTTGAACTGTCAATCACATTGAGTACACAGAGATAGTCTTCTCTGTTGTCAGTGTTGTGCTCTGAGAACACAGTGAGTGAGGTTTCCCACCCGTGGCTCAGTGCCACTCTAACATGCCTCTACAGCCTGCCCTGGCCAGCACTCCCACTCCCACTCCCACTCCCACTAGACAGTTTAAAAGGGGATAGTAGAGAGGAGGAATCAGAGTGGTAAAAGGGATAAAAAGAGGTGACAGAGGTACAGAACAGGACATGACACAGCAGGGGGCACCGCAGATTTCTCTTCCTATTAATCCAATGGGAAACCAATGGTTTTGGTCACACTTGTACCAGTTAGTAAACTACAGCTTTACAGTGCCTTGCGAAAGTATTCGCCCCCCTTGAACTTTGCGACCTTTTGCCACATTTCAGGCTTCAAACATAAAGATATAAAACTGTATTTTTTGTGAAGAATCAACAACAAGTGGGACACAATCATGAAGTGGAACGACATTTATTGGATATTTCAAACTTTTTTAACAAATCAAAAACGGAAAAATTGGGCGTGCAAAATTATTCAGCCCCCTTAAGTTAATACTTTGTAGCGCCACCTTTTGCTGCGATTACAGCTGTAAGTCGCTTGGGGTATGTCTCTATCAGTTTTGCACATCGAGAGACTGAAATTTTTTCCCATTCCTACTTGCAAAACAGCTCGAGCTCAGTGAGGTTGGATGGAGAGCATTTGTGAACAGCAGTTTTCAGTTCTTTCCACAGATTCTCGATTGGATTCAGGTCTGGACTTTGACTTGGCCATTCTAACACCTGGATATGTTCATTTTTGAACCATTCCATTGTAGATTTTGCTTTATGTTTTGGATCATTATCTTGTTGGAAGACAAATCTCTGTCCCAGTCTCAGGTCTTTTGCAGACTCCATCCGGTTTTCTTCCAGAATGGTCCTGTATTTGGCTCCATCCATCTTCCCATCAATTTTAACCATCTTCCCTGTCCCTGCTGAAGAAAAGCAGGCCCAAACCATGATGCTGCCACCACCATGTTTGACAGTGGGGATGGTGTGTTCAGCTGTGTTGCTTTTACGCCAAACATAACGTTTTGCATTGTTGCCAAAAAGTTCAATTTTGGTTTCATCTGACCAGAGCACCTTCTTCCACATGTTTGGTGTGTCTCCCAGGTGGCTTGTGGCAAACTTTAAACGACACTTTTTATGCATATCTTTAAGAAATGGCTTTCTTCTTGCCACTCTTCCATAAAGGCCAGATTTGTGCAATATACGACTGATTGTTGTCCTATGGACAGAGTCTCCCACCTCAGCTGTAGATCTCTGCAGTTCATCCAGAGTGATCATGGGCCTCTTGGCTGCATCTCTGATCAGTCTTCTCCTTGTATGAGCTGAAAGTTTAGAGGGACGGCCAGGTCTTGGTAGATTTGCAGTGGTCTGATATTCCTTCCATTTCAATATTATCGCTTGCACAGTGCTCCTTGGGATGTTTAAAGCTTGAGAAATCTTTTTGTATCCAAATCCGGCTTTAAACTTCTTCACAACAGTATCTCGGACCTGCCTGGTGTGTTCCTTGTTCTTCATGATGCTCTCTGAGCTTTTAACGGACCTCTGAGACTATCACAGTGCAGGTGCATTTATACGGAGACTTGATTACACACAGGTGGATTGTATTTATCATCATTAGTCATTTAGGTCAACATTGGATCATTCAGAGATCCTCACTGAACTTCTGGAGAGAGTTTGCTGCACTGAAATTAAAGGGGCTGAATAATTTTGCACGCCCAATTGTTCAGTTTTTGATTTGTTAAAAAAGTTTGAAATATCCAATAAATGTCGTTCAACTTCATGATTGTGTCCCACTTGTTGTTGATTCTTCACAAAAAAATACAGTTTTATATCTTTATGTTTGAAGCCTGAAATGTGGCAAAAGGTCGCAAAGTTCAAGGGGGCCGAATACTTTCGCAAGGCACTGTAAAAGACAACACACATCCTCATACATTTTTACAGATTGACACAACAGATCTGAAAACACACTCATTCCATGTATGTGACGTCCTCTTCTGAGGAGGAGTAGGAAGGATCGGACCAATACGCAGTGTGTTAAGTGTTCGTCATATTTTTAATTAAAACTGACCACTACACATAATGAAAACGAAACAGTTCCGTGTGGAAAACACAGACACAGAAAATAATCACCCACAACCAAAATGGGGAAAACAGGCTACCTAAGTATGATTCTCAATCAGAGACAACGATCGACAGCTGCCTCTGATTGAGAACCATACCAGGCCAAACACAGAAATATAACATAGAAAAAAGAACAGACTACCCACTGATGCAGGAATTAAATTGCTCTATGTTTTAACACCCAATTAAAATTAAACACTCTGTCAATTCATAAGGATTTGTAAGACCCTTATTTTATAGTAATGTCTTAAAGTCAAACAGCAGATTTTGTTCACGAGAGTACTGCTCCTTACACATTTTACCACGGGTTATAAACTGAAAATGACGTCATTAGTTTCAGTACCAACCCGTGACATCTCCGCTCTAATACAAAGGCTGTATGGTTCTCACATCGTCTTCCCCTATTAAGATGATATATGACTTGAGCTCAGGACAGCTGGTGTAGATAAGCATTCTAGCCAGTCTGGCTATGAGTTCATTCATTTCTACCAGGGTACAGACAGTCATTGTTATAATTCTTGATTATATTTGCACACATTATATTCAGTACTAAGATTAAAAAGAAAATTCATACATATACAGTAACATAATAGTATTCTGATTAGTCCGTTCTGATTTAAATGTAAACATAATTAGTCATCATTGATAAAAATTCCCTTAACACCCACCCCAACTCACGCCCTGACCAAACTAACACAAAGACATAATAAAGGAACTAAGGTCAGAACGTGACAATGTACCTTATTGAAATACACTCTTTCCTGCTGTCTGAGGAGAATGATACACTTTACTGTCACAACACAAACAGAGGACCACAGAAGGAAACTACAGAAAGGTCTGACAGGGAAACAACACAGACTTAGGACTACTCCACTATCTCAACACTAGACTGCTCATGGATGTATCATATTGGTACTTTGCTGTCCCACACAGAGATGGCTATACTCCTCACTGTAATTCCACATGGATATGTATAAAGGTCCAACCCCTGGGAAAAGCATTACTGACTCACCCCTACTGTCATCCTAGACCAGGGACAGAATGATGACACATACAGGTCTGTCTGTTCTCGTGTGTGTTTGTGTGTGCGTGTGAGGGAGGTATGTCGGCCTCACTTTGTCCCCTGTGAAGACGATGTAAGGTGATATGGAGCTGGGAAACATTGCTGTTCATGCAAGAAGGCTTTCCAGGTCTGAGCTCAGCTCAACTCAAGTTTCAAGTTGTATTAGTCGTATGTACAGGATACGCATGGTATACATCGTCCAATGAAATTCTTACTTGCAGGTTTCTTCTCGACAATGCAACAACAATAAGAACTAATAAAATATAAGTATATGAACATAAAGTAAATGGCAAAATAACATAATAATACATTTTAGCATCAGTATCATACAGGAAGGCACATTATATAGTCCAATATGTATTGGGGAAGGGGGGATTGGGGAAGGGGGGATGGGGGCAAATGTATAAATTGAGCAGTAAAATAAGAGTCTGGTAGCAGCAGTTGTGATGTGTGTGTAGCATGAATGTACCTACAATGGGCATACAAAACATTATTTCCATGACAGACTGACCAGGTGAATCCAGGTGAAAGGTATGATCCCTAATTGATGTCACTTGTTAATCTGAAATTACTGTATTTTGATTGCGTATTTTTATAGAATTACTGTTGGAAACTGTACATATACAGAAATATGTTTCAGTTCATTTACATCTTAAAACATACTTTTATCAGTAATATTAGCCTGTCAAAGCAGGGAATGTACATTAATTAAACGTTTGTCACTCTTACTCTTATGTAAAATTAAGATTTTCACGTCATTTGATTCTACAAAAATGTTCTGTAATTTTACGGTTAATGTTTAGCACCCTGAGCTACCATGCTTTTGACTGTTTCTTTACATATACAGTACCAGTCGAAGGTTTTTGACACACACTCATTCAAGTGATTTTCTTTATTTTAACAGGACACACCTGTTAATTGAAATGTATTCCAGGTGACTACCTCATGACATTGGTTGAGAGAATGCCAAGAATGTGCAAAACTGTCAAGGCAAAGGGTGGCTACTTTGAAGAATCTCAAATAGATATATATTTTCAAATCGAATCAAATTTTATCAGTCACATACACATAGGTAGCAGATGTTATTGTGAGTTGTAGCGAAATGCTTATATCTCTAGATCCGACAGTATAGCAGTATCTAACAGTTAATATCTAACAATTCCACAACAAAATCTAATATCTAACAAATTCCACGACAAAACCTAATACACACAATCTAGTAAAGGAATGGGATGAGAACATATAAGTATAAAATATATGGATGAGCAGTGATAGAGCGGCTAAGATGCAATAAATAGTAAAGAATAGATAGTGAAGGATACAGTATACAGTATATACATATGAGATGAGTAATGCGAGATATGTAAACATTCTTAAAGTCGCATTATTAAAGTAACTGGTGTTCCTTTTATTAACCTCTCTGTGCACCGAACCCGTTAGTTAGCGGGATGAAATTCGACAACATACGGTGATCGCTACATAAATAGTCACATTAAACATTCCTGAAAATACAAGTGTCTCACATGTTTGGAAAGCCTAGAATCTTGCTAATCCAAATGTGTTGTCAGATTTAAAAAATAATTTACTGTGAAAGAATATGATGCCTTTTCTGAGAATAGAGCCCCATAAAAAACAACTATTTCAGTCTATAACTATTCCGGTCGCAGACGAAGGAAGCGAGTTGTGGGCATATTCTGCCCAGGGGAGCTGTTCTGACCAAGACGCAGGGTTACGAAAAGAAAGACTGCGTAAGATGCGACCAATAGTCTGATTGGCCCGTTCTGCTTGACCGTTAGACTGGGGGTGAAAGCCGGAAGAGAGACTGACGGAAGCCCCAATCAAACGACAAAACTCCCTCCAAAATTGAGACGTGAATTGCGGACCCCTGTCCGAAACGACGTCTGACGGAAGGCCATGAATTCTGAAAACATTCTCGATGATGATTTGTGCCGTCTCTTTAGCAGAAGGGAGCTTAGCGAGGGGAATAAAATGAGCCGCCTTAGAGAACCTATCGACAACCGTAAGAATAACAGTCTTCCCCGCTGACGAAGGCAGTCCGGTGATAAAATCTAAGGCGATGTGAGACCACGGTCGAGAGGGAATGGGAAGCGGTCTGAGACGGCCGGCAGGAGGGGAGTTACCGGACTTAGTCTGCGCGCAGACCGAACAAGCAGCCACGAAACGACGCGTGTCATGCTCCCGAGTGGGCCACCAAAAACGCTGGCGAATGGAAGCAAGCGTACCTCGAACGCCGGGGTGGCCGGCTAACTTGGCAGAGTGAGCCCACTGAAGAACGGCCAGACGAGTAGGAACGGGAACGAAAATAAGGTTCCTAGGACAAGCGCGCGGCGACGGAGTGTGAGTGAGTGCTTGCTTTACCTGCCTCTCAATTCCCCAGACAGTCAACCCGACAACACGCCCCTCAGGGAGAATCCCCTCGGGGTCAGTGGAGGCTACTGAAGAACTGAAGAGACGAGATAAAGCATCAGGCTTGGTGTTCTTAGACAGCGCCCAACGAGCCTGACGCGCATTAAGTCGTTTGGCAGAACGGATGTACTCAAGGTTCCTATGGTCGCCTAGGGCTAAGCGGATGGCGAGCAGTTCGCGGTTTCCCACATCATAGTTACGTTCCGACGGTGACAGGCGATGAGAAAAATACGTGCAAGGGTGGACCTTGTCGTCAGAGAGGGAGCGCTGAGAAAGAATGGCTCCCACGCCCACCTCTGACCCACCTCTGACGCGTCAACCTCGACAACGAACTGTCTAGAGACGTCAGGTGTAACAAGGATAGGAGCGGATGTAAAACGATTCTTGAGGAGATCAAAAGCTCCCTGGGCGGAAACGGACCACTTAAAGCACGTCTTGACAGAAAGCGCTGCAGCTCGACGCGTGACTTAGGAACGGGCCAATCAATGACAGCTTGGACCTTAGCGGGATCCATCTTAATGCCTTCAGCGGAAATAACAGAACCGAGAAATGTGACGGAGGAGGCATGAAAAGTGCACTTCTCAGCCTTCACAAAAAGACAATTCTCTAAAAAGCGCTGGAGGACACGTCGAACGTGCTGAACATGAATCTGGAGTGACGGTGAAAAAATCAGGATATCGTCAAGGTAAACGAAAACAAAGATGTTCAGCATGTCTCTCAGGACGTCATTGACTAATGCCTGAAAGACAGCTGGAGCGTTAGCGAGGCCGAAAGGAAGAACCCGGTATTCAAAGTGCCCTAACGGAGTGTTAAACGCCGTTTTCCACTCGTCCCCCTCCCTGATGCGCATGAGATGGTAAGCGTTACGAAGGCCCAACTTAGTGAAAAACCTGGCTCCCTGCAGGATCTCGAAGGCTGAAGACATAAGAGGGAGCGGATAACGATTCTTCACTGTTATGTCATTCAGCCCTCGATAATCTATGCAGGGGCGCAGGGACCCGTCCTTCTTCTTAACAAAAAAAAACCCCGCTCCGGCGGGAGAGGAGGGGACTATGGTACCGGCGTCAAGAGCTACAGACAAATAATCTTTGAGAGCCTCACGTTCGGGAGCCGACAGAGAGTATAGTCTACCCCGGGGGGGAGTGGTTCCCGGAAGGAGATCAATACTACAATCATACGACCGGTGCGGAGGAAGAGAGGTGGCCCTGGACCGACTGAACACCATGCGCAGATCGTGATATTCCTCCGGCACCCCCGTCAAATCACCAGGCTCCTCCTGTGAAGAAGAGACAGAGGAAACAGGAGGGATAGCAGACATTAAACATTTCACATGACAAGAGACGTTCCAGGAGAGGATAGAATTACTAGACCAATTAATAGAAGGATTATGACAAACTAGCCAGGGATGGCCCAAAACAACAGGTGTAAAAGGTGAACGAAAAATTTAAAAAGAAAGGGTTTCGCTATGATTACCAGAGACAGTGAGGGTTAAAGGTAGCGTCTCACGCTGAATCCTGGGGAGAGAACTACCATCCAAAGCGAACAAGGCTGTGGGCTCCCTTAACTGTCTGTGAGGAATGTCATGTTCCCGAGCCCAGGTCTCGTCCATAAAACAGCCCTCCGCCCCAGAGTCTATCAAGGCACTGCAGGAAGCTGACGAACCGGTCCAGCGTAGATGGACCGACAAGGTAGTGCAGGATCTTGAAGGAGAGACCAGAGTAGTAGCGCTCACCAGTAGCCCTCCGCTTACTGATGAGCTCTGGCTTTTACTGGACATGAAGTGACAAAATGACCAGCGGAACCGCAATAGAGACAGAGGCGGTTGGTGATTCTCCGTTCCCTCTCCTTAGTCGAGATGCGGATACCCCCCAGCTGCATAGGCTCAGCACCCGAGCCGGCGGAGGAAGATGGTAGTGATGCGGAGAGGGGGGCAACGGAGAACGCGAGCTCCTTTCCACGAGCTCGGTGACGAAGATCAACCCGTCGCTCTATGCGAATAGCGAGTTCAATCAAGGAATCCACGCTGGAAGGAACCTCCCGGGAGAGAATCTCATCCTTTACCTCCTTTACCTTTACCCTCCAGAAAACGAGCGAGCAAAGCCGGCTCGTTCCAGTCACTGGAGGCAGCAAGAGTGCGAAACTCAATAGAGTAATCTGTTATGGATCGATTACCTTGACATAGGGAAGACAGGACCCTGGAAGCTTCCTCCCCAAAAACAGAACGATCAAAAACCCGTATCATCTCCTCCTTAAAGTCCTGATACTGGTAGGTATGTTAGTACACTCAGCCCTCGCCTCCCAGATTGCCGTGCCCCACTCACGAGCCCGTCCAGTAAGGAGAGATATGACGTAGGCGATACGAGCTGTGCTCCTGGAGTAAGTGTTGGGCTGGAGAGAAAACACAATATCACACTGGGTGAGGAACGAGCGGCATTCAGTGGGCTCCCCAGAGTAACACGGCGGGTAATTGATTCTGGGCTCCGGAGATTCGAAAGCCCTGGAAGTAGCCGGTGGATCGAGGCGGAGATGGTGAATCTGTTCTGTGAGGTCGGAGACTTGGGCGGCCAGGGTCTCAACGGCATGTCGAGCAGCAGACAATTCCTGCTTGTGTCTGCCTAGCATCGCTCCCTGGATCTCGAAGACTGAGTGGAGAGGATCCGAAGTCGCTGGGTCCATTCTTGGTCAGATTCTTCTGTTATGCACGTGAGTGAGGACCCAAAAGCGGTTTAACAAAAACAGAGTACTTTAATGTCAAAACACAGGGAAGACATAGATCCTCTTCAGATGTATATAATGGCAAAATAGACAACCCGCAGAGAGGGCGATAAATGAATCATAAAGTCCTTCTGATATTTACAGAAGAGTCCCCCTTCTAGCAGCAGAGGAGAATAGCTGGGTTAGAGTCCCCCTCTTAGCAGCAGAGGAGAATAGCTGGGTTAGCGGCGACAGACTGCTGGTCTCTCTGGGTAGGCGCGGGTCGTAGAGGACAGAGGTACCTGATCACACGTAGCATCAGATGAACAGGCAGATTCCGACAGGACGGGACAAGGGTGAAGCAAACGAGACGATAGTTTGGTTCTGGCATTAGAAACTCAAAAGAGAATCTGACAAAGACAGAAGCAGGAATCAGAGGGAAAAAAGGAACAGGTGGGAAAAGGGTGAACGAGGTAGTTTAGAGAAGATGAGGAACAGCTGGGAGAAGGAGAGGAAGAGAAGGTAACGTAATACGACCAGCAGAGGGAGACGAAGTGAAGAGAAAGAACAGGAACAAGACATAATATGACAATACATGACATAAAGAGGGTCAATCGCCCTTGAAGTTTCATACCGGAAGGAGCAACGCATGTTACGCACAGCGTTGTTTTGGTAAAGCGCATCTTCAGCTGTTTATATATCAATCAGTGTGGCGACTAAGTCAGAGGAAGCTAAATCTAAGTCTAGATATACAGATGTACACACAATTTTAGAAGAAATTGATTGGAAAAGTGAGACAGAGATTGTTGGAGGAAGATTCATTTAGTGATTCCCAAATGGAGGAATATTTTTTGAATGGAGAGGACATCGTTTTGGACTGGTAAGTTCTTCTCATGCTAATGCTGTTGTTTGAAATTAATAATATAAAATATGATTTGTGATTTTATTTTATTTTAGTAGCAATATATAAAATGTCACCCCCACATGAAATAGCCTATTTGAGGCTGTTGAGGGGAGGGTAGGCCCACAACAATGGCCAAAGTGAAATGGAGACAGTAGATACAGCTGGTCTGTTGTAATATAATAAAGACAGTAGATCTAGCTGGTCTGTCATAATATAATAGAGACAGTAGATCTAGCTGAAATGTCATAATATAAAATAGACAGTAGATCTAGCTGGTCTGTCATAATATAAATGAGACAGTAGATCTAGCAGGTCTATAATAATATATTCAACCTTATGTTCCCTGTACTTTATACATATCTGTTTATTATGCCTGTTGATACAGGGCTCATATGTGAAACTATTCTAACTGAACATTTTCTTTCACAGTGACACTAACTCCGAATGGGAGCCCCCAGTGCCAAGGTGTCCATCCCCCACTGAATCTGGTTCATTCAGCTCCTGCCACAAGTGGTGTTCATCTGCCCAAATTGATTTCTGCAGGCATGGATGTGCCTCAGGGCCAAAAGGGCACAGCATGGAGGCGTCACTGTGTTCTTTGCAAAATTAAGTCCCCCATCACCTGCACCACATGCTTGGTGACCCTCTGCTTTACAGCAGAAAGAGACTGCTATGGCACCTGGCATCAGCAGCACAATATTGTGTAGAGGACACAGGGTCTTCCAAATATTGAAAGTGTTATTTTGTAAATGTATATCTATTTTTTTCATGTTTTTTCTCCATTTTATGGGGGGGGGGCTGTATGTTAGATTACCATTATGGTATTTTGTATATAGTTATTCCATTCAAAATGTATAACTTCACCAATTTGGCCACTTGGGTACATTTGGGCTACTTGTGTGGGACACCTGGGTGATTTCATGATAAATGTCAAGTAGCACACTCATTTTGGAAGTTATCATTCTGAAACTTTGCACAAGTACTGTTGCCCTCTTATGTTTTTCACTGAAATTGTCCCCATCATCCTATCTGAATGTTTGTTTTGTCTTGTTCATTTTAAAGATGATGATAGAACAATAAAAATGAAAAAACGTATGGTTTTTTCATTGTATTATCTAAACCATATCTATTGTGTTATATTCTCCTACATTCAATTCACATTTACACAAACTGTGTTTTCTTTCAAATGAAATCAAGAATATGCATATCCTTGGTTCTTGGCCTGAGCTACAGGCAGTTAGATTTGGGTATGTCTTCAGGTGGAAATTGAAAAAAGTAGGGGGTAGCTGTAAGAGGTTATTAAAGTGGCCAATGATATCAAGTCTATAGATATGCAGCCGCCTCTCTGTGCGAGTGGTGGCTGTTTAACAGTCTGATGGCCTTGAGATAGAAGCTGTTTTTCAATTTCTTTGTCCCAGCTCTGATGGACCTGTACTGTCCTCACCTTCTGGATTGAAGCGGGGTGAACAGGTAGTGGTTCGGGTGGTTATTGTACTTTATTATCTTTTTTACCTTCCTGTGACATCGAGTGTTGTAGGTGTCCTCGAGGGCAGGTAGTTTGCCCCCAATGATGCATTGTGCAGACCGTACCACCCTCTGGAGAGCCCTGCAGTTGTGGATGAACAGCATTCTTACATAGGTATTCGTCTTGTCCAGATAGGATAGGGCAGTGTGCAGTGTGATGGCGATTGCATCGTCTGTGGACCTATTGGGGCGATAAGCAAATTGGAGTGGGTCTAGGGTAACAAGTAGGGTGGAGGTGATATGATCCTTGACTTGTCTCTCAAAACACTTCATAATGACAGAAGTAAGCGCTAAGGGGTGATAGTCATTTAGTTCAGTTACCATAGCTTTCTTGGGAACAGGAACAATGGTGGACATCTTGAAGCATTTGGGGACAGTAGACTGGGATAGAGATTGATTAAATTTGTCTGTAAACACACCAGCCAGCTGGTCTGCGCATGCTCTGAGGACTTGGCTAGGGATGCCGTCTGGGCCGGCATCCTTGCGAGGGTTAACGCGTTTAAATGTTTTACTTGCGTCTGCCACGGAGAAGGAGAGCCCATGGTCTTTGGTAGCAGGCCGTGTCTGTGGCACTGTATTGTCCTCAAAGCCCACAAATAAGTTGTTTAATTTGTCTGGGAGCAAGACGTCGATGTCCGCGACACGGCTGGTTTTCTTTTTGCAATCCGTGATTGTCTGTAGACCCTGGCACATACGTCTCGTGTATTAGCCATTGAATTGTGACTCCACTTTGTCTCAATTCTAAAGCTTTGCTTGTTTGATTGCCTTACGGACGTAATAACTACACATATTTTGTATTCGGTCATGTTTCCAGTCGCCTTGCCATAATTAAATGCGGTGGTATGTCCTTTCAGTTTTGCGCGAATGCTGCCATCAATCCACGGTTTCTGGTTAGGGAAGGTTTTAATAGTCACAATGGGTACAATATCTCCTATACACCTCTATACACACTTATAAACTCGCTCACTGAGTTTGCGTATGTGTCAATGTTATTGTCTGAGGCTACCCGGAACATATCCCAGTCCACGTGATCGAAGCAATCTTGAAGCGTGGAATCCGATTGGTCAGACCAGCGTTGGATAGGCCTAAGCATGGGCACCTCTTGTTTTAGTTTCTGTCTATAGGAGGGGAGCAACAAGATGGATTCATGGTCAGATTTGCCAAAAGTAGGGCAGGGGAGGGCCTTGTATGCATTGCTGAAGTTAGAGTAGCAGTGGTCGAGTGTGTTACTCGCTCGTGTACTGCAATCGATATGCTGATAGAATTTAGGTAGGCTGTTCTCAGATTAGCTTTGTTAAAACCCCCAGCTACAATAAATGCAGCCTCAGGATATATGGTTTCCAGATTGCATAAAGTCCAGTGAAGTTCCATGACGGCCGTCTTGGTATCCGCTTGCGGCTGCTGTCTTGGGTGGTGGGTGCGCATCCGAAGCCTCACTAGAAGTCCGCTCCGGTAACCTCTCCTCCGACGGCGTTGTTATGGGTCGGCCTCTGGAATCAGTTCAAATGCCCTGGGAGGTGCAGACAAAGGATCCGCTATGGGAAAGTCATATTCCTGGTCGTAGTGCTTGTTGTGCTGGTAAGTTGACGTCTCTCTGTTTACATTTTTTTTGGTTACCACATGATTCCATACCTGTTCTTTCATAGTTTTGCTTTCTTCACTATTATTCTATTATTCTACAAGCAAATTAGCCATGGTCAACCACTCCAAGTCACCCTGAGTTGTGTTCTTTTTTTTTGGTACATTTTACCCCTTTTTCTCCCCGATTTCATAACATCCAATTGGTAGTTACAGTCTTGTCCCATCGCTGCAACTACAATACGGACTTGGGAGAGAAGAAGGTCGAGAGCCATGCGTCCTCCGAAACACAACTCCACCAAGACACACTGCTTCTTGACACACTACTCGCTTATCCCAGAAGCCACCTGCACCAATGTGTCGGAGGAAAAACGTACAGCTGGCAACTGAAGTCAGCATGCTTGCACCCGGCCGACACAAGGAGTGTGGGGGATCAATCAGAATTAGTTGGGTAACATAGATAAGATGTTTTATTTTCATAATATGCTTGTGAGATACTTGTCATTTAGAATGTATATTTTTGGACTATAGTGTTGGCCGTTTGCAGTTATCCTTTCTCTGCTAGGTCTCAGTTACTTGGGCCCCAGAGAGGGGAGAGGTCAGGCTTGTCTTCATATGTGAACGTACCTTTTTAACCATGTGAAGGGATGATTGAGGGGGAACCAATTATCTTTTGGCTCCACAATGTCTGTGTGCTAGTCACTCCCTACTTTTTCCATTGGGGGGAGGAGGATGGCAGTGTCTGGAACCATTGTATGTCCCCTCTGAGGTTGCCCTTATCTTGACCTAGAGGCTCACTCTCCTTTCCGTGAGCTAGTCCAGAAGGGATGGTATTTGAGATGGGAGTATCTAGAATTAACAATTGATATATACCATTGGATGAGGTAATGTTTTGGTACTATGTTGTACCAAGAACGAGATAAGAACTTTGTTTAGGAGACCAAACTGAACGATAATTTAGAGCTAAATGCTGTCTGGCTATGGGATACTCCTCTCTTAAAACCTCTTGCAGCTCCCCCCCTACTGTGTGCAATTTCCGCCTGAAGACATTCTCAAACAGCCCTGTAGCTCAGGCTCAGGATATGCATATTCTTGGTACCATTTGAAAGAAAACACTGAAGTTTGTGTAAATGTAAATTGAATGTAGGAGAATAACACACAATAGATCTGGTTTAGATAAAACAATGAAAAACAAACATACGTTTTTTCTTTTTGTATCATCATCTTTAAAATGAACAAGATAAAACAAACATTCAGATAGGATGATGGGGACAATTTCAGTGAAAAATATAAGAGGGCAACAGTACTTGTGCAAAGTTTCATGATAACTTCCAAAATGAGTGTGCTACATGACATTTATCATGAAGTCATCCAGGTGTCCCACACAAGTAGCCCAAATGTACCCAAGTGGCCAAATTGGTGAAGGTATACATTTTGAGAGCAAAATTTGTAGCGGCAGATATGAGACCCTTCTCTGTGGTAGAGAATGCGGGGTTCAGTAACATGTTTAAAGTGGTCAAGCCGCGCTTCACTATTCCTTTCCGTACACATTTTGCCCAGACATTAAATACCTGCCTTATACAACAACAAAAAGATGAGAGTGAGTAGTCAGAAACGCGGTCTGTTGAACCCCCGGTTCAAGTCCCTGCTGCACCTGGATGCTGCTGCTCATCTGAGAGTCTACAATGAACTCACAGCAGAGATTGTGACTAATATACAACAGGTATTGTATTTATTTTGTTAATGTGACATTATTTTATTAATTAGTGATTTGACAATTAATTATAAAGTAATAATTGTAATTGTCATAATAGTGTCTCATATATTTCAAACAACAAATCATATTTTTAAAGCGACTTCAGAAATAGTAATTTTCATCTAATTTAATTCTGCAGGGTCAAGCCACAGATACAACAGGAGCCAACCCCTCTCCAGAGATGGCAGACGACAGGGGTTCTCCTCCAGAAAAAAAGTCTGCCATGGCTGAGCTTTTTGGGGAGTTGTTCACGACCCAGGAGCAGGGAACCAAGTCAAGGTAAATGTCATAGAGGAGGAGGTGACATCATACAGGGAAGTGGACTGTATTCCCCTGGATGCTGATCCACTTACATGGTGGAAGACCAAAGATTTAATATACCATCATGTTGCCATGTTAGCGAGGCGCTACCTGGCTGTGCCTGGGACCTCTGTCCCTAGCGAGAGGGTATTCTCCACAGCGGCTGACATTGTCATAGCAAGCCGGCCTGTGCTCACTGTAGATAATGTGGAGTCTTCTTAAAGAAAAACTGATAATCTGATAAAAAAAATATATATTTTTTTTTTCAAGTAAATAGTCTCAAGTGGTCCTATTTTGTTTAAGGCACTACTATGTGACTTAATTTTGATATATGCTGCTGGACTATGCACTCTTGTTGAAGTTCTGTTTTAAATGACAATTTTATTTCATGTTGTAAGGCAGGCACTGCTGCTTTTTGTTTCCATATGCTCCTGGGCATTCAAGCTACCCATGTTAACTATTATAATAAATGGAAAATCTAAATACAAATTACATATTTCTCAGGCATTTATTTTGATGATGTATCAAAAGCGTACCGAACCGTGACAACACTGTACCGTATCGTACCGAACCATGAGTTTTGTGAACCGTTTCACCTCTAATTATGACCATCATAATCATATAAGCCAGATAGGCATATCACGTACATACAGTACCAGTCAAAAATAACGTCTGTTAGTATAACATAACTGATATGGCAGTCGAAAACCTGAGGAGAATCCATCTGGAAAAAATGTCATTTCAATGGTAGCCTATGGGATATTCAAAATAATTCCTCTCAGATTGCAGTTCCTATGGCTTCCACTAGATGTCTTTAGAAAGGGTTTTATGCTTGTTTTTTGAAAAACAAACAAGTAGTTGTAGTTTTTCAAGGTGTCCCTCAATAGGGTGTCCCTCAATATTGAACATACTACATTCCGTCTTCAATTTAATTGTTTATTTACATCTTAGGGTACCAGGGGATTGATTAGAAACGTTGTTTGACTTGTTTGGACGAAGTTTACCATTAACTATTGGGATTCCTTTGTCTGCATGTTGAACAACTGGAACGAGTGAATTACTGAATCAAACGCCCCAACTTAACAGACTTTTTGGAGATATAAAGAAGGACTTTGTCGAACAAAATTACCATTTGTTGTGTAGCTGGGAACCTTGAGATTGCAAACAGAGGAAGATCTTCAAAGGTAAGTGATTTATTTTATCACTATTTCTGATTTTTGTGACGACCTCTGCTGGTTTGAAAAATGTTAATGCTGGTGTATGCGGGGCACTGTCCTCAGACAATCAAATACTATGCTTTCGCTGTAAATCCTATTGTAAATTGGACAAAGCAGTTTGATTACCAAGATTCTAAGCTAAAGAATGATGTATGACACTTGTATTTTCATGAATGTTTATTATTACGATTTCTGTATTTTCATTTTTGCGCTCTGCAATTTCACCGGAAGTTGTTGTGGGACTCTAGCGGCAGACTTTGTCCAAATAGGTTTTAATATGGTAAATGTATCTAACAATAACATACTGTTGACGCGTATTTAACCTCTCTAGGGTATGTGGGATGCTAGCGTCCCACCTGGCCAACATCCAGTGAGATTGCAGAGTGCCAAATTCAAATACAGAAATACTAATTATAAAAATTCAGAAAAGACATAACTATTTTACATAGGTTTAAAGATGAACTTCTTGTGAATCCAACCACGGTGTCAGATTTTAAAAATGCTTTACGGCAAAAGCATACCTTACGATTATTTGGGCAAAAGCCTGCACAGTAGCTGTCTAGGACTAGAGTTGGAGAGCCCTGGGGTGGGCTAAACTTACAACAGTGTAATGCAGTGTACAAGTGGATAGGGAATAAAACACTATGGTAGCAAATCCATAGATATTGTAGACTTCTTGATAGGTGCATAACATGTGGCAGAGCAGACACATGGAGAATCAAAACTCACTTTAAACTCATGCATGCTCCTTCCCTCCACTTCAAAGCCAGCAAAGCCTCACGATGGACATCTGTGGCGCACCTGATGAAAGTACATGTATAACACCATTAGCCATTTATCTAAATCCAATTATTATTATTTTTTCATGTCAAAACTTACCAAACCTCTTTGAAATTAGTTGAAGATATTATTAGTTGAATAGCTTATGATATCCACCACCCTATCCGCCACCTGGGGGTAACAGAAACAAATGTGGAAAAAATATATGATGAAACTTTAATTTGGCCTTACTGCTATCATCTCAATAAACATAACCCATAAACTTCTGCTTCACACAAAGTAGCCAGGTTAGCTAGCTACTGGAGTTAACAGTTTTATTCATCCCTGGTAGCTAAATTATTCAGTGCTGTGATATTCAAAATGCAAACAGCACTGTTCTGAAAACAAAAAACTTTAGGGGTCATTTGTCTAAACTGCTGATCAGGGATAACTCCGGTGCAATTAGATCAGCTTTGAAAACAATCTGATGGGAATAGGAGGTTGAAAGAATAAGGTTATGTTGTAGTGTATTGTTGTATACCTCACATCTTCAAGAAATGGATAGGATCCTCTAGTATGAAGTAAGGCAGGCCTCGCAGCACAGCCTCCCTCTGAATGGAACCAATGAAAAAAGCACAATTTACAACATTGTTATCAAAGTGGTCGTAAATAACACAATGTTAAGGCATCATCACCCATATTCAGACATGCACTGAAAAAAGTAATAATGTTATCAATATTCACAAAAAGTAAATACTGGACTTTACAGAAAACTTTTTTATCAAGACTTTCCATCAAGTGTTTTAGCTCCTCAGTCCCTCAACTTCTCTTGGTCCTGATGAATTCAAGAAGCTTGGGCAGATGACCATCCAGGCCTTCAAAGAATGACTTCTTGAGGTCCACAAACATCAGTCTTTTGAACTCCAGAGCAACCTGTTTGAGAGAGAATAAAACAGACAACTTTCTTAATTAGTCTTTATGTAATTCCGTGTCCTCTCTCCTCATCTCTTCAAAATGCATTTAAGAAGGTCTGAAGGGAGGCCTACTGAGGTATTCATGAGTTGTTCTGAATACATTATTGAAGTACTTTTTTTATGGCAGTAAATATCAGATTTCACTTTGACCAGTGCTGGCAAACTGGATTTAATCTCAGTGACAAGGGGCTCATCTTCCACAATCTCCTTTCTTCGTAATTAGAGTGTACTCAAAAAGCTGCATTGACAGTTACACAGCCTTGCAGTTGCAAAGGTGTAATGTGTGAGATTTCAAGAGATTACAAATTAGCCACATTGCAAACATTTGCATGCTGATAGATAGGCCTAGTTTGCAAATTTGACACATACTATAAAACAAGTTGTTAGCTAGCTAAGTAACAGGCCTGCAAACTGATGTTATCTAACCCTAACTATCAGGAGATACAGTGGGGCAAAAAAGTATTTAGTCAGCCACCAATTGTGCAAGTTCTCCCACTTAAAAAGATGAGAGAGGCCTGTAAATTTCATCATAGGTACACTTCAACTATGACAGACAAAATGAGAAAAAAAATCCAGAAAATCACATTGTAGGATTTTTAATGAATTTATTTTCAAATTATGGTGGAAAATAAGTATTTGGTCACCTACAAACAAGAAAGATTTCTAGCTCTCACAGACCTGTAACTTCTTCTTTAAGAGGCTCCTCTGTCCTCCACTCGTTACCTGTATTAATGGGACCTGTTTGGACTTGTTATCAGTATAAAAGACACCTGTCCACAACCTCAAACAGTCACACTCCAAACTCCACTATGGCCAAGACCAAAGAGCTGTCAAAGGACACCAGAAACAAAATTGTAGACCTGCATTTCAAGGTCCTGGAGTGGCTTAGCCAGTCTCCAGATCTCAACCCCATAGAAAATCTTTGGAGGGAGTTGAAAGTCCGTGTTGCCCAGCAACAGCCCCGAAACATCACTGCTCTAGAGGAGATCTGCATGGAGGAATGGGCCAAAATACCAGTAACAGTGTGTGAAAACCTTGTGAAGACTTACAGAAAACGTTTGACCTCTGTCATTGCCAACAAAGGGTATATAACAAAGTATTGAGATAAACTTTTGTTATTGACCAAATACTTTTTTTCCACCATAATTTGCAAATAAATTCATTAAAAATCCTCCAGTGTGATTTTCTGGATTTTTCTTTCTCATTTTGTCTGTCATAGTTGAAGTGTACCTATGATGAAAATTACAGGCCGCTCTCATCTTTTTAAGTGGGAGAACTTGCACAATTGGTGGCTGACTAAATACTTTTTTGCCCCACTGTACATGGTAAATTACATTTTTTTATAGAATAGAATAATCCCATTATAGAAACCAATGTTAGCTAACTTTCCTGACCAAATGTGAAACTAGCCAAAGTTAGATTGAACTAGATAACGTTAGCTAGATAACTAGCTAGTTGTTATCAGATTTGGCTAGTTAGCCAAACTTGAAATGCACGTACATTTCAGATTAGTAGAACACCAACTCAGTTAAAAACTTCTTGATTCTACTTGAGACGCATATGTCTCAAGTAGGCACCTGGAAATGCAAATGCGCTACGCTAAATGCTAAATGTACTCGTTTAAACTCAAACCTTGATCAAAATTCACAAGCAGGGTATTGAATTAAAGCTACACTCGTTGTGAACCTAGCCAACAAGTCAGATTTTTAAAATGCTTTTCGGCGAAAGCATGAGAAGCTATTATCTGATAGCATGCACCACCTGAAAATGCATGAATGCGACGTAAACAAAGACTCTGCTTATCCGACGCAGCACAAAACGCAGAAATAAAATATAAAACATTCATTACCTTTGACAAGCTTCTTTCTTGGCACTCCTATATGCCCCATAAACATCACTATTGGGTCTTTTTTTCGTTTAAATCGGTCCATATATACCCAAAATAGCTTTCTATGGAAGCTGTGTCATTCAGAAAAAAACATCGTTTTTTAACGCTGCATCATTTTTTTAAATTAAAAAAGTCGACGATAAACTTTCACAAAACACTTCGAAATCCTTTTGTAATCCAACTTTAGGTATTAGTAAACGTTTATAATCTATCAAAATGATTACAGGGCGATGTATATTCAATAGCTCCTCGTGTGCAAATCAATGCCTGCCCATGTCCACATTAACAACATCCTGGTGGAGACTGGAAGAAACGGAAGCCAGATAGATGGATTTTCCAACAATAAATTCAATTGAAAATGACGACAATGGCGACATCGTGTGGAATTTGTATGAATTGCATGCAGGTCGATATTAAATTTTGTCCTCTTTTAACAACCCATGGACGTGACTTATGGAAATTATTTTTAGCTTTCAGAGAGCAGTTTTTCTTGCGTTTTTCAATGAAACACACGATCTGTTATAGTCACAGCCGTGATTTAACCAGTTTTAGAAACTTCAGAGTGTTTTCTATCCACACATACTAATCATATGCATATACTATATTCCTGGCATGAGTAGCAGGACGCTGAAAAGTTGCGCGATTTTTAACAGAATGTTCGAAAAAGGAGGGGGTAGAAGTAAGAGGTTTTTAACAAAATGAAAACTAGTCAACTACATGTTTAAGTCAGCTAGCTAAGTAAAATTAATATTGGCTAAGAATAAGATGCCCACTTTTTGCCAAGCTGATTCACTCCCGTTTCAAAAGCATCTTGTGAAGTGCAGGTGCAGAATGAAGCGGGATGCTGATCCATCTTCTTCCTGGTAGAAATATGTGCCCTTTTTTCGCAAATGCACAAATCACTTTGATGATTGAAAATATTTTCTAGTAGGTCCGGCCCGGCCCAGAAAGGCAAAATGTAGGAACTTCAGAATTGTCATTACCGCAAAATCGGACTAGCCCAGTGGTTCCCAAACTTGTATTTGTGGTTCCCAAACTTGTTGTGTATTTGTCACATGTGCCGAATACAACCATGAAATGCTTACTGTCACAGTTCCCCCCAGTACTGCTGCTCATTCTGTTCACCAGTTCCGAAGGTCGACGTCACCGGCCTTCTAGGCTTCACTGAACTCGATTCATTATTATCAACTCCGGACTGTCTTCTTTGATTACGCACACCTGGTTCCCATTTCCCCTGATTAGTATGTTATATATGTGCCCCCTGTTCCCCAAAATCTAAATGACACCTGGGCTGGAATAATACATCATGGCCTTTCTCTTGCATTTCAAAGATTATGGTACAAAAAAATACAAAAGAACAGCTATTTTTTTCTTTGTATGATCTTTTACCAGATCTATTGTGTTATATTCTCCTTCTCTTCCTTTCACATTTCCACAAACTTCAAAGTGTTTCCTTAAAAATGGTACCAAGAATATGCATATCCTTGCTTCAGGACCTGAGCTACAGGCAGTTAGATTTGGGTATGTCATTTTAGGCGAAAATTGAAAAAAAAAGTGTCTAATCCTTGAGAGGAAAATATTCACTAAATAAACTAAAGTAAAGAGTAACACAAGAAAAGTACATAACAATAACGAGGCAATATAAAGGGGGGTACTGGTACCGAGTCAATGTGCGGGAGTACAGTTTAGTAGAAGTAATTTGTATATGTACTGTACAGTACCTTTCAAACATTTAAGAACACCTACTCATTCAAGGGTTTTTGTTTGTTTTTACTATTTTCTACTCTGTGGAATAATAGTGAAGACATCAACACTATGAAAAAACAAATATGGAATCATGTAGTAACCAAAAAACTGTTAAACAACCTGGCTTCCCCCCTCTCAGCACTCACCTCGCCCAAGGCGCCATTCACGTGGTCTCCAGCTGTTGACCGGGAGTTCCGGGACCTCAAACAATGCTTCACAACAGCTTCCATCCTGGTTCATCCTGACCCATCTTGTCAGTTCATGGTGGAGGCCGATGTTTCGGATGTTGGAGTGGGGGCTGTCCTGTCCCAGAATTCTGCCCTTGACTTGAAGCTACAACCCTGTGCCTTCTTCTCCCTTTGCCTCAACGCCACGGAAAGGAACTATGATTTAGGGAATCGTGAGCTTCTCTCGCTGTTTTGGAGGAATGGGGGCACTGGCTGGAAGGGGGCGGAACATCCATTCATGATGTGGACTGACCAGAAGAACCTGGAGTATCTCCGCACCACAAAGCGCCTCAACTCAACTCAAGCCAGATGGGCCCTGCTATTCACACGGTTCAACTTCTCCCCCTCATACTGGCCAGGATCCAAGAATGTCAAGCAGGATGCACTGTCCCGCCGCTATAGCCCCACAACTACTACCCCAGAACCCGAGACCATCGGCGGCACTCAGCTGGGGAATAGGGAAGTAGGTCCATTAGGTCCATCTCCACCAACCCCACCACCTGGAGCCAGCAGCTTGTGTGGGTCGAATACACCCGCAACACCCTTCCCTGCTCTGCCACGGGCCTATTTATTTATTTTTTCACCTTTATTTAACCAGGTAAGCTAGAGCCCGGTCGGCCCTCCTCAAGACCACTTCCAGGTATCGACGACAAGCGGATTGCCATCGGACCCCGGCTCCCCGGTTTATTCTAGCGCAGAAGGTATGGCTGTCCACCCGGGATCTGCCCCTGCGGATGGAGTCTCGCTAACTGTCCCCCCTGTTTATAGGCCCTTTCCACATAGCCAAGATCATTAGCCTCACTTCTGTCCGCCTTCTGTTGCCCCGTACCCATTGTATTCATCCTACAGTACATTCCATGTGTCTAGATTTAAGCCTGTGTCTTACTGCCCCTCCCCCCGTGCCGTTGATGGCCATCCGGCGTACATGGTGAGACGCCTCCTGAGGGTTTCCAGTACCTGGTTGACTGGGAGGGTTATGGCCCGGAGGAGAGGTGCTGGGTCCCCGCTAGAGACATCCTGAACTCAGCCCTAATTGCCGACTTCCACCGTCGGCACCCCGGTCAACCAGGCATGTGCCCAGGTAGGACGCCAGGTGGTGCCCCTAGAGGGTTGTACTGTCACACCCTGATCTGTTTCACCTGTCTTTGTGATTGTCTTCACCTCCTCCAGGTGTCGCCCATCTTCCCCATTATCCCCTGTGTATTTATACCTGTGTTCTCTGTTTGTCTGTTGCCAGTTCGTCTTGTTTGTCAATGTCAACCCCTCCCTACTTTCAGACTATGCTCAAACCCTACACCCCAACCCGAGTATTCCGTTCTGCCACCTCAGGTCTCTTGGCGCTCCTACCCCTAATGGAAGTGCAGTTCCCGCTCAGTCCAGTCAAAGTTCTTCTCTGTTATGGCACCCCAATTGTGGAACCAGCTTCCCCCTGATAATAGGACAGCAGAATCCCTGCCCATCTTTACTAAACATCTGAAACCCTACCTTTTCAAATAGAATCTTACATTTTCCTCCTCCTCTCCTCGTGATGTGGATGCCAAGGGACGTAAAACTCGTCACTCTCTCAACTGTAATCCCGTTGATGTGGATCTGGGCATGTTCCCTCCTCTACTTCCTGAAGTGAACAATCAACTCCTTTGTTTTTCTGATGTTGTGGGAGAGGTTGTTGTCATGACACCACAATGCCAGTTTGCTTAAATCCTCCCTATAGGCTGATTCGTCATTGTTGGTTATCAGGCCAACAACCGGGGTGTCGTCAGCAAAGTTGATGATGAAGTTGGTGTCGTGCAAAGCCACACAGTCATTAGTGAACTGAGAGTACAGCAGAGGGCTGAGGACACACCCCTGGGGGGGGCCCTGTGTTATAAGAGCTCAGTGTGGAAGAGGTGTTGTTGCCAATCCTCACAGCCTGAGTCTGGCCATCAGGAACTCCAAGATTCAGTTGCAGAGGGTGGTGTCCAAACCCAGGGCTCTAAGCTTGGTGTAGAGCTTGGAGGAAACAATAGTGTTGACTGCAGAATTGTTGTCAATAAACAGCATTCTCACATAGGTGTTTCTCTTGTCTGTGTTACAACCATGTGAATAGCGATGGAAATGGAATCTTCCGTGGATCTCCTGGAGTGGTAGGCAAATTAGAGTTGGGGGGGTGCGTACCTGTATGTCAGCAAGATTAGTCTGATTAGTGGAGGCTTCCTGTCAGCAACAGGAGGGTTGTACGTACCTGTCTGTCTGGTGTTTTGGTAAACTCTCTTTTATTGGAGGTAGTGTAAAATGGTACCGGAAGAAATGGCAGCAGTTTTACGGGCGCCCAACCAATTGTGCTATTATGTGTTTTTTTCACGTTATTTGTAACTTATTTTGAACATAATGTTGCTGCCACCATATCTTATGGCAAAACAATAGCTTCTGGATATCAGGACAGCGATCACTCACCTCGGAATAGACAAATATTTTTTTCTTCAACAAGCAGGACCCACAGGACATACTCCGATCACCCTACAAGGCCAACATCCCAGTTATTGGCAAGTGGAAGAGACGCAGGTACAAAGGCCACCGAGCGGGGTGCCTCGTAAGGATCCGCAGAAGGTGAGTGGGAAAGCTGCCGTTACCGCCAATTTTACTCGCAAACGTGCAAACATTGGACAATAAATTAGACGAGGTACGATCACGAATATCCCACCAACGGGACATCAAAAACTGTAACATCTTATGTTTCACAGAATCGTGGCTAAATTATGACATGGATATTCAGCTAGCGGGATATACGCTGCACTGGCTAGATAGAACAGCACACTCCAGTAAGACGAGAGTGGATGGTCTGTGCATATTTGTAAACAACAGCTGAGACTAAGTAAGTCTCAAGATTTTGCTTGCCCGAAGTAGAGTATTTTATGATAAACTGACCACACTATTTGCCAAGTGAGTTTTCAGAGAGTTTTCATCTATACTTTTCGTGGCTGTTTATTTACCACCACAGACGGATGCTGGCACTAAGAGCGCACTCAGTCAGCGTTATAAGGAAATAAGCAAATAGGAAACCTCTCACCCAGAGACGGCGCTCATAGTGGCCGGAGACTTTAATGCAGGGAAATTGAAATCAGTTATACCTAATTTCTATCAACATGTTAAATGTGCAACCAGAGGAGAAAATAATTATAGATCACTCCGCGTACACACGTACAAAGCTCTCGCTTGCCCTCCATTTGGTAAATCTGACCACAATGCTATCCTCCTGATTCCTTCTTACAAGCAAAAATGAAAGCAGGAAGCGCCAGTGACTCGGTCTATAAAAAAGTGGTCAGATGAAGCAGATGGTAAACTACAGGACTGTGTTGCTATCACAGACTGGACATGTTCCGGAATTCTTCCGATGACATTGAGGAGTACACCACATTAGTCACTGGCTTTATCAATAAGTGCATCGAGGACGTCATCCCCACAGTGACTGTACGTACATACCCCAACAGGAAGCCATGGATTACAGGCAACATTGACACTGAGCTAAATGGTAGAGCTGCAGCTTTCAAGGTGTGGGACTCTAACCCGGAAGCTTATAAGAAATCCTGCTATGACCTCCGACGAAACATCAAACAGGCAAAGCGTCAATACAGGGCTAAGATTGAATCGTAAAACACCTGCTCCGAAGCTCATCTTATGTGGCAGGGCTTTCAAACTATTACAGACTACAAAGGGAAGCACAGCCGCGAACTGCCCAGTGACACGAGCATACCAGACGCGCTAAATCACTTCTATTCTCACTTCGAGGCAAACATGCATGCATAAGAGCATCAGATGTTCTGGACAACTGTGTGATCACACTCTTCGTAGCCAACGTGAGTAAGACCTTTAAACAGGTCAACATTCACAAGGCTGCGGGGCCAGATGGATTACCAGTCGTGTGCTCCCGGCATGTGCTGACCAACTGGCAGGTGTTTCAAGCAGACCACCATAGTCCCTATTCCCAAGAACACTAAGGCAACCGGCCTAAATGAATACAGACCCGTAACACTCACGTCCCTAGCCATGAAGGGCTTTGAAAGGCTGGTTATGGCTCACAACACCATTATCCCAGAAACCCCAGACCTACTCCAATTTGCAGACAGACCAAACAGATTCACAGATGATGCAATCTCTATTGCACGCCACACTGCCCTTTCCCACCTGTACAAAAGGAACACCTACATGAGAATGCTATTCGTTGACTACAGCTCAGCGTTCAACAGCATAGTACCCTCAAAGCTCATCAATAATCTAAGGATCATGGGACTAAACACCTCCCTCTGCAACTGGATCCTGGACTTCCTGGCGGGCCGCCCCCAGGTGGCGAGGGTAGGTAGCAACACATCTGCAACACTGATCCTCAACACTGGAGCCCCTCAGGGGTGCATGCTCAGTCCCCTCCTGTACTCCCTGTTCACCCACAACTGTGTGGCCCGGCACGACTCCAACACCATCATTAAGTTTGCAGACGACACAACAGTGCTAGGCCTGATCACCGACAACGACTAAACAGCCTATAGAGAGGAGGTCAGAGACCTGGCTGGGTGGTGCCAGAATAACAACCTATCCCTCAACATAACCAAGACTAAGGAGATGATTGTGGATTACAGGAAAAGGAGGACACAGCACGCCCCCATTCTCATCGACGGGGCTGTAGTGGAGCAGGTTGAGAGCATCACCAACAAATTAGAATGGTCCAAACACACCAAGACAGTCATGAAGAGGGCACGACAAAGTCTATTCCCCCTCAAGAAACTAAAAAGATTTGGCATGGGTCCTCAGATCCTCAAAATGTTCTACAGCTGCAACATCGAGAGCATCACTGGTTGCATCACTGTTCGGCCTCAAAGGGTAGTGCGTATGGCCCAGTACATCACTGTGGCAAAGCTGCCTGCCATCCAGTACCTCTACACCAGGTGGTGTCAGAGGAAGGCCCTAAAAATTGCCAAAGACCCCAGCCACCCCAATCATAGACTGTTCGCATGGCAAGCGGTACTGGAGCACCAAGTCAAATGGCTACCCGGACTATTTGCATTATGTGCCCGCCCCCCCAACCCCTATTTTACTCTGCTGCTACTCTCTGTTTATCATATATGCATAGTCACTTTAGCTCTACATTCATGTACATACTACCTCAATTAGCTCGACTAACCGGTGCACCCGCACATTGGCAACCCGGATTATCTGTATTGTGTCCCACCACCCACCACCCGCCAACCCCTCTTTTACGCCACTGCTACTCTCTGTTTATCATATATGCATAGTCACTTTAAGCATACCTACATGTACATACTACCTCAATTAGCCCAACCAATTAGCCCAGCCTGTGTATAGCCTCACTACTGTTGTAGCCTCGCTACTGTACATTGCCTCGCTACTGTTATTTTTCACTGTATTTTTTACTGTTGTTTTTATTTCTTATCTATTGTTCACCTAATACCTTTATTTTACTTAAAAATTGCACTGTTGGTTAGAGCTTGTAAATAAGCATTTCACTCTAAGTTCTACACCCGTTGTATTTGGCGCACGTGACAAATAAACTTTGATTTGAATTGATAATCCACAACAGTATTTGTAATAGACAATCTACAGTGCATAACATTCTACGCTGAGCTATTCTTCTCACATCCCATCTGCTATAGAAAGGACAGTGTGTCTCTGGGTATTTAGCAGTCAGCATGTCAAACCTCTCAAGCTTCAAACTGATCTCATCCCAAATTGAGGCAAAAATTGCCATTTAACATATTAATGGCGGCTGAGGACAAACCTGGTGTAATCTACTGGCGGTCACCTCTGCTAAGAAGAGTAGATCCTCCTGGATCTTCATAGGAATACTTCTTCAAGTAGGATTCTCAACTTTCCCCCAGGTTTTGATACATCAGTCCTAGGAATTTTTGCACCTCGATTGTTTCAGAATGTAATATGTACCATTAAAGATCTAGAAAGATTAAGGAAAGGAGATGAGGAAGTGCTTAATTTTTTATATAGATGTAGCCCATATTTAGACTATTGAGATTCACCCCATGGTGCCCAATTACCGGTCATGTCTGACTGAATGCCTTTGTCTGCTTGTGTTGTAGTCAATGGGACACCACCAACTTGCCTCTGTTTCCAAGGGACTGCATTGTGTTTGGGTGTCTAACAGAATCCCCCAGTCAATGAAACACACTGTATTTCCAACACAATCTGTTTTACAAATTCACAACTTAATCCCTAGCCAAGTAGTTTTCTATTTTATTGACGACAAAGGCATAAATATGAGTTTCGCCTCCCTCCATTTCACCAGGGAACGAGAGGCTCTGTGTTATCAGCATGCTGCATGTAGATGTTAGCTACGTTTTCTTAAAGAAAAACACACCTCGTTCCTCAATCCCGCAAAGCTACAGTGGTGGATCTGATACCATGCCTACTTCTGTCAGCCCAGTGTGTGTGTGTGTGTGTGTGTGTGTGTGTGTGTGTGTGTGTGTGTGTGTGTGTGTGTGTGTGTGTGTGTGTGTGTGTGTGTGTTTGTGTGTGTTTGTGTGTGTGTGTGTGTCTGGTTATGCTGCTTTTTGATCTCCCCTTTATAAAGAAGTGACTGACAGTCTTACACCAGCAAGCATTAACAGTAAAGATGTGTTATAAAGTAAAGACTACTCACCAGTACACAGAATCAGTCTTTAATGATGCACAATACTCAAAGCTGTGAAAGGAGGACAGCCATCTTAAAACACACACACTGAGTCCTGTGCCACTTGGGACTCTGCTAAAATAATGAATACAGAATCTCTATGTAAACATTAATGGGAATATACTCAATTTGATCAGAGCCACTGTTGCTTCTGTGGCTTCTGTGTAAAGTGTAGCAGAAGAAGGCTAGTTGAAGCTGACGTAGCCTTGACATCACAATCCCCTGAAAATTGTGATGTACTCTAGTGTGTAGCTTTTTTCACATTCTAAAGCCAACCAACAACCCTACAAGACTTGATAACACCCAGATACTGAAATCCAGTGAAGATGACAGTTACTTCAACTCTCAGGGGATCTGCTACACTTTACACAGAAGCCACAGAAGCAACAGTGGCTCTGATCAAAGTATTCTTGATGCATAGATGAACCCATGTTTAAGCCTTCTACAGGGTTCAGAATGTGGGAATACCATTTGGGAGGATGGTATCACATCCAAGCTCAGATTGATACACGTTAGATAGGTGCTATGACCCTCATCTTACAGTTGATGACAATCAGCTGCTGGGGCTGTTGTGGAGAGCAGGTCAGAGGAAGGTGGGTGTAACAGGTGGTCTCTCATATAGTAAGATTTAGTCAACTAATGGCTCAGTGCAATACGCTTCTTGCTCTAGTGGCATGGTTATGTGTTGGTGCAGTACATACAACATCCTACACAGATATGAGGCAAATTGAGATTAAGCTAGATAGAGAGCACAAAGGGTCAGTGGAGAGAGAGAAAGAGAGCGAGAGAGGGGGAATAGCTTTTATTGAGCGTGACATAGAGAAATGGGATGTGGGGTTGTGGTTACTGGGGTGGTAATTGATTAGAGGATTCTGCTCCACTGGGAGGCAAGACATAGCCTGATATCTTGAACACTGACATAGGGAGGGATGGAGGGAGGGCAGGGTCCAGGTCTATGCAGAGTCAGGGGTCTGGATGAGGCCCATCCCAGAAGGGTAATAGATTGCCTGGCAGACTCACTGAGAGGTAGTTAATGAGACAGTTGGCATTGCTGTACTTTAGTTATTAATTCATTTGTAGTCCGCACACTTCCGCACAAGATCAGTTTCATCAGATTGAGCCAGCACTGGTGATGTGATCAGGGAAGATGAGACGTTTCCTGTAGATATGAAGCAAAGGAAGGGACACTTCTCATATCTGTTATCAATCACCATATTGATTGTCATCTATCAAGGCAAAACTGAAGCAGGAGAAAGTCCATTGAATGTAGCGGCTATGCTAATATACCATGGGTTTCTACTTCTGATATTTCTAATCACATTTAGAAATTCAATTTTGATGAAGCAATGTCTTTTGGGAGAGAATCTTATGATTTATTATGGTAACTTTTAGGCTCAAATCTATTTCTTATTACAATGGGCACTGTTCCTATATTGTAGGGTCACAGCAGTAGAAAGTTTGAAACTCAGGGTTGTAGAGGACACCTAAAGAGACGTTCCACCTCACTAACCTTAATGAGCTTTGGTCTGAGCTCCTAGGCAGTAATGTCGTGCTACACAGAACAGCTCAGATCACACATTCTTAATCAATGACATTTATCCACACCACATTACCAAAGGAGCAATGGGAGGGCATGAGAGAAATGCATTATTCAGCTAAATCTGATTTATCTCCGTTCATTAAGTCCTACCAAGTAGATCTTCACATTAACGTCTTCATAATACATTATAATGCATTAGGAGCTTAGGATTTGGGAGCTAAGTTCCTATAAACATCTACAGCCACAGTCATAGAGCATTCAGAGCAGGCTCGTTTTGTTATTCAAGACATTCAATTTCACTACCAAATTATGATTTTACAAACATACTCATTGATGTTATTGGACTATCATATCCATTGCCTCTAATCTGTATTGCCATTCCATCTCAGCCAGAGATAATCTAATAAACCTGATAAACTGATGAATTACAGGTAATGAGTTTCCTCATTGCTGTCATCGAGCTATATCACAACACATTAATTGGAAATGGAAAAAAATGTTTCTGGACAATGTATTGCCTTGGCTACTGGTACTGTTCCTCTGCCACATCCAATGCTACTTTGACAGTTTTAACTTCAGACACCCAGAAAGAGGGAAGCAATTTGCATAAATATGGAAATTGCCCAATGAGTTGTGGTTATACTCGTGGATTGTAAGAAAGCCAAAATAATAATTTATTCCGATTTTTTTTTATAGTCTTAACACTGAAATCTGATCACGGAAAGGGAAGAGGGATACGTAGTCCGTTGCACAACTGAATGCATTCCACTGAAATGTGTCTTACGCATATAACCCAAGTGTGTGTCTTCTGCATTTAACCCAACCCCTCAGAATCAGAGAGGTGCGGGGAGGTGGCTTAATCATTGAGATCAGATCAGGTCTCATATGGAAGTGGATCTACAGTGTCTGCACTGGAAATCTAATGGAACTCACTGAATGAAACTATGGTAAGATTTGGCTTCCACATTTAGGATCACTTCCTGGTATTTTGTATTACATCACAGATAGCTCACTCTAGTCTTGTCTTGCCAAAGAAAAGCCAAATTATCTAAACTCTGTAGAGTATATGAATTGCTCTGGTTTATCTCATCTCCAAATGGGAATATAGCATGCTAACGTGACGCAATGTACAATAGCTCAATGTACAATAGCAATAGCTCAATGTACAATAGCTCAATGTACAATAGCAATAGCTCAATGTACAATAGCTCAATGTACAATAGCAATAGCTCAATGTACAATAGCAATAGCTCAATGTACAATAGCATAGAACATATACAGTGGCAATAAAAAGTATGTGAACCCTTTGGAAATACCTGTATTTCTGCATAAATTTGTCATATAATTTGATCTAATCTTCATCTAGGTCACAACAATAGACAAACACAGTCTCCTTAAACTAATAACAGACAAACAATTGTATGTTTTCATGTCTTTATTGAACACACCGTGTAAACATTCTCAGTGCAGGGTGGCACTGTGATAGACTGCATTCAATTTGCTGAGTAGAGCATTGGAGGCTATCTTGTAAATGACATCGCTGAAGTCAAGGATCGGTAGGATAGTCAGTTTTACGAGGTTACGTTTGGCAGCATGAGAAAAGGAGGCTTTGTTGCGAAATAGGAAGGCAATTCTAGATGTAACTTTGGATTGGAGATGCTTAATGTGAGACTGGAAGGAGAGTTTACAGTATAACCAGACACCTAGGTATTTATAGTTGTACACATATTCTAAGTCAGAAAGGGCGGGTGCGGGCAGCAATCTTTTGAAGAGCGTGCATTTTGTTTTACTAGCATTTAAGAGCAGTTGGAGTCAACGGAAGGAGTGTTGTTTAGCATTGAAGCTCGTTTGGAGGTTTGTTAAAACAATGTCCAAAGAAGGGCCAGATGTATGCCTAATAGTGTCGTCTGCACAGAAGTGGATCAAAGAATCACCCGCAGCAAGAGTGACATCATTGATATATACAGAGAAAAGAGTCGGCCCGAGAATTGAACCCTGTGGCACCCCCATAGAGACTGCCAGAGGTCTGGACAACAGGCCCTCCGATTTGACACACTGAACTCTATCTGAGAAGTAGTTAGTGAACCAGGCGAGGCAGTCATTAGAGAAACCAAGGCTGTTGAGTCTGCAGATAAAAATGCGGTGAATGACAGAGTCGAAAGCCTTGGCCAGGTTGATGAAGACGGCTGCATAGTGCTGTCTTTTATCGATGGCGGTTATGATATCGTTTAGGACCTTGAGTGTGGCTGAGCTGCAACCGTGACCAGCTCGGAAACCAGATTGCATATCGGTGAAGGTATGGTGGGATTAGAAATGGTCGGTGATCTGTTTGTTCACTTGGCTTTCGAAGACTTTAGAAAGACAGGGCAAGATGGATATAGGTCTGTAACAGTTTGGGTCTAGAGTGTCTCCCCCTTTGAAGTGGGGGAGGACCAAGGCCGCTTTCCAATCTTTAGGAATCTCAGAGGTTGAACAGACTAGTAATAGGGGTTGCAACAATGTTGGCGGATAATTTTTAGGAAGAGAGGGCCCAGATTGTCTAGCCCAGCTGATTTGTAGTGATCCAGATTTTGCATCTCTTTCAGAACATCAGCTGTCTGGATTTGGGTGAAGGAGAAGCGGGTGGGGGGGGCCTTGTGCCAGTTTCTGTGGGGATTGCAGAGCTGTTGGGTTGGGGTAGCCAGGTGGAAAGCATGGCCAGCCGTAGAAAAATGTTTATTGAAATTCTCAATTATCGTGGATTTATCAGTGGTGACAATGTTTCCTAGTCTCAGTGCTGTGGACAGCTGGGGGGGTGGGGGGGGGGTACTCTTATTCTCCATGGACTTTACAGTGTCCCAAATCCTTTTGGAATTAGTGCTGCAGGATGCAAATTTCTGTTTGAAAAAGCTAGTCTTTGCTTTCCTAACTGACTGTGTGTATTGGTTCCTGACTTCCCTGAAAAGTTGCATATCGCGGGGACTATTTGATGCTAGTGCAGTACGCCACAGGGTGTTTTTGTGCTGGTCAAGCGCAGTCAAGTCTGAAGTGAACCAAGGGCTATATCTGTTCTTTGTTTTACATTTTATGAAAGGGGCATGCTTATTTAAGATGGTGAGGAAAGCACTTTTGAAGAACAACCAGACTTCCTCTACTGACGTAATTGAAGTCAATATCCTTCCAGGATACCCGGGCCAGGTTGATTAGAAAGGCCTGCTCGCAGAAGTGTTTTAGGGAGCATTTGACAGTGCTGAGGGGTGGTCGTTTGATAGAGGACCCATAACGGACGCAGGCAGAGGCAGTGATCGCTGAGATCCTGTTTGAAAACAGCAGAGGTGTATTTAGAGGGCAAGTTGTTTAGGATGATAACTATGAGAGTGCCCATATTTACAGATTTGGGGTTGTACCTGGTAGGTTCCTTGATCATTTGTGTGAGATTGAGGGCATCTAGCATAGATTGTAGGACCACCGGGGTGCTTAAGCAATTTAGGTCACATAAATGTAGGTCACCTAAAGATAGCTTCACATTCTCCTGCAAAATGTATTGATAATCTTGGGAATTCATTTTTTCGTTGATAATAGCAAGCTGTTCAGGCCCTGATGCAGAAAAGCAGCACCAAACTATGATGCTCCCGCCACTATCCTTTACAGTGGGGAGGAGGTTTTGATGTTGGTGTGCTGTGCCTTTTTTTCTCCACACATACTGTAGTGTTGTGTGTTCCTTCCATTAACTCAACTGTAGTTTCATCTTTGCACAGAACTCTTTTCCAGTAACGCTGTGGAACATCCAGGTGCACTTTTGCAAACTTCGGACGTGCAGCAATGGGTTTTTTGGACAGCAGTGGGTTCTTCCGTGGTGTCTTCCCATGAACACCATTCTTGTTTAGTGTTTTACGTATCATAGACTCGTCAACAGAGATGTTAGCATGTTCCAGAGATTTCTGTATGTCTTTAGCTGACACTCTAGGATTCTTCTTAACCTCAATGAGCATTCTGCTTTGTGATCTTGCAGGACTTTGCAGGACGGCCACTCCTAGGGAGAGTAGCAACAGTGTTGAACTTTCTCCATTTATAGACAATTTGTCTTACCTAGGACTGATGAACGTCAAGGCTTTTAGAGATACTTTTGTAACCATTTCCAGCTTTATGCAAGTCAGCAATTCTTAATCTTAGGTCTTCTGAGATCTCTTTTGTTCGAGGCATGGTTCACATCAGTCAATCCTTCTTGTGAATAGCAAACTCAAATTTTGTGAGTGTTTTTTTATAGGGAAAGGCAACTCTAACCTTCATCTCCAATCTCGTCTCATTGATTGGACTCCAGGTTAGCTGACTCTTGACTCCAATTAGCTTTTGAAAAAGTCATTAGCCCAGGGGTTCACATACCTTTCCCCCACCCTACACTGTGAATGTTTAAATGATGTATTCAATATAGACAAGAGAAATACAATCATTTGTGTGTTATTAGTTTAAGCACACTATGTTTGTCTATTGTTGTGACTTAGATTAAGACTTTGATGAAGATCAGATCAAATTTGATGACCAATTTATGCAAAAAATCCAAGTAATTCCAAAGGGTTCACTTACTTTTTCTTGCCACTGTACGTACTTATTCATTTTTGGGGGTAACACTTGTTTTGGATAGTCTGTAGATCATCTACTGACTATATACACAGTGCCTTGCGAAAGTATTCGGCCCCCTTGAACTTTGCGACCTTTTGCCACATTTCAGGCTTCAAACATAAATATATAAAACTGTATTTTTTTGTGAAGAATCAACAACAAGTGGGACACAATCATGAAGTGGAACAACATTTATTGGATATTTCAAACTTTTTTAACAAATCAAAAACTGAAAAATTGGGCGTGCAAAATTATTCAGCCCCCTTAAGTTAATACTTTGTAGCGCCACCTTTTGCTGCGATTACAGCTGTAAGTCACTTGGGGTATGTCTCTATCAGTTTTGCACATCGAGAGACTGACATTTTTTCCCATTCCTCCTTGCAAAACAGCTCGAGCTCAGTGAGGTTTGATGGAGAGCATTTGTGAACTGCAGTTTTCAGTTCTTTCCACAGATTCTCGATTGGATTCAGGTCTGGACTTTGACTTGGCCATTCTAACACCTGGATATGTTTATTTTTGAACCATTCCATTGTAGATTTTGCATTATGTTTTGGATCGTTGTCTTGTTGGAAGACAAATCTCCGTCCCAGTCTCAGGTCTTTTGCAGACTCCATCAGGTTTTCTTCCAGAATGGTCCTGTATTTGGCTCCATCCATCTTCCCATCAATTTTAACCATCTTCCCTGTCCCTGCTGAAGAAAAGCAGGCCCAAACCATGATGCTGCCACCACCATGTTTGACAGTGGGGATGGTGTGTTCAGGGTGATGGGCTGTGTTGCTTTTACGCCAAACATAACGTTTTGCATTGTTGCCAAAAAGTTCAATTTTGGTTTCATCTGACCAGAGCACCTTCTTCCACATGTTTGGTGTGTCTCCCAGGTGGCTTGTGGCAAACTTTAAACGACACTTTTTATGGATATCTTGCCACTCTTCCATAAAGGCCAGATTTGTGCAATATACGACTGATTGTTGTCCTATGGACAGAGTCTCCCACCTCAGCTGTAGATCTCTGCAGTTCATCCAGAGTGATCATGGGCCTCTTGGCTGCATCTCTGATCAGTCTTCTCCTTGTATGAGCTGAAAGTTTAGAGGGACGGCCAGGTCTTGGTAGATTTGCAGTGGTCTGATACTCCTTCCATTTCAATATTATCGCTTGCACAGTGCTCCTTGGGATGTTTAAAGCTTGGGAAATATTTTTGTATCCAAATCCGGCTTTAAACTTCTTCACAACAGTATCTCGGACCTGCCTGGTGTGTTCCTTGTTCTTCATGATGCTCTCTGCGCTTTTGACGGACCTCTGAGACTATCAAAGTGCAGGTGCATTTATACGGAGACTTGATTACACACAGGTGGATTGTATTTATCATCATTAGTCATTTAGGTCAACATTGGATCATTCAGAGATCCTCACTGAACTTCTGGAGAGAGTTTGCTGCACTGAAAGTAAAGGGGCTGAATAATTTTACACGCCCAATTTTTCAGTTTTTGATTTGTTAAAAAAGTTTGAAATATCCAATAAATGTCGTTCCACTTCATGATTGTGTCCCACTTGTTGTTGATTCTTCACAAAAAAATACAGTTTTATATCTTTATGTTTGAAGCCTGAAATGTGGCAAAAGGTCGCAAAGTTCAAGGGGGCCAAATACTTTCGCAAGGCACTGTACTAACCCTAACCCTTATCCTAACCCTTACCCTACCACTAGCCCCAAACCTAACTTTAACCCTTACTCTAAACCTAACCCTAACTGTAACCTTAGCAAGCAGCTGCTTATCAACAGATAGTATGACCATCCACTATCCAGACTATCCAAATAAAGTGTGACCTACAAATCAAACACATTGTTGCTTCTCAAAACGCAGTGCAACACTCATCTTGTTAGTGCAGTATAACCAATGTAGCGTGTTGATTGAATGTACCGTATGTAAATTGACCATGTGATATTACATTAATGTAGCATGTTAAGCTTGTTAAGATTGGTCATATTTATTCATGAGTATAATAGGTGATATAAGCATTAATGTAGTTAAGGGAAGTTATATTATCTATCCTGAGTGATTCTGCAGGGAAATGTTTGAGTTATGTCCACTGACCAATTTACAGGGACGTTTATGTATATATGTAGAGTGTAAGTACGCATCTACTCTGCTTATTATTCCAGTGTGTATTGAGTAAAAAATACAACTAAAGGTGTGATTACATGACACAAAATCTTGTGTAAGTTAATGTATTTGTGATATGTGAGGCCTTGATCAGTTTACTTGCACAGGCACACACACAGGCACACACAAACAGTTTAGCCAACTTAACAGCTGGATGCCATGTGGCAGCCTCTGACTAGTCCATTCATCTATTCTTCTTACATACTATCCTCTGGACAAGATCCATATTTGCCACTAGAGATCTCAGGGGTTGTGGGTAGCATCCATCGCTGTGGGTGAGGCAGGGTAAGACAGTGGAGACAGGGGAAAAATCACATTTTAAGAGAGACGTTTTGTTCAGGTAATAACAGATTGCTGGGTTAGATTGGTGAGTGGACAGGACAGAGGCTGTGTGGGCAACAGAGTGGTTTATAAGATTACTTGGCAGGGGCTGGACCTCTCCCACCCTTCATTGCTTCTCTCTCAAACACACACACACATACACACATGCATGCATGCATGTACACACACACTAGGGGTGGTGAGGTTTTATAAGATTACAGGCAGAGCTGGACTCGGGGGGAAAAACGGGGCTGGTCATGGACACTCAAACATCCCAGTACTGAGGACTGGCTCAGGCAAGAACTGTGAAGCACATGTAACCAAGTATTCTTGAGGAAGGAAACCCCTGTGTATATACAGTGAGAGTAGGGGGAATAATTCTGTATGGGGGAATAAGGGGACATGGGGGGTTTGTGGAGAGACGGAAGGAAGAGACTGGTGGAGCGTACATGTGTGTACAATATATGAATAATATCACCACTATTACTGCAGTGAATAATAGATTCATCTAATGTTCTGACAAAAAGCAACTCCTGAATCCTGCTGTAAGTACGCAAAGTGGGACTGGGAGATGTGCCTCAGCCAAAGTCTGTGAGTAAATACAGCAAAACACTGTCTCGCCCTATTATGAAGGATTACTTTTGGCTTTCATCATGATTTCCTTACAGTTGAGCTGTGGATTGCATTTGCTTTTGTCAGGCTGTTTGGGACAAGGTTTGAATCCTACCCAACTTGCCCAGTGGTGAGTAGGCCTACATGCTGTGTGAAGGACATTAACGTGACATACAGTAACTACTATAGCAGGTTAAAACCCTTGTCTGTGCACATGTGAAGTTAAGAATGTAGTGGTGATCATATAAATTCCTGTCTTTTGCGGGTAACTTTATTAAAATAGTTTGACTATGCATTGACAATGCACCACTATGCATTGACTATGCACCATATAACTGGTAAAACACAAACCAATGAGAATATTGTGATGTCTGAGAGAGAAATGTCAGCAGCTCCAGTACAGTACCAGCAAGAGTAAAGTCTGTGAGCTAAGCACCACTACAAAGGTGCAAGTTACCCAAAAGAGGCTTTAAACGTTTAGGAGTTCTCCAGCTCATGTTTCACTAAAAGCGGTTGTTAGATTTCGATACATAATTCTATTCCGTGTTTGAGCAACGCCAGGCAGTTACCAAGGCAATGGATTACTGCCACTATATTAGCCATTACATTTATAAAATGGTGTGTACTGCTGTATGTACTTTATAAAAGGACAATTCATTTGATCAGATATACAGTTGAAGTCAGAAGTTTACATACACCTTAGCCAAATACATTTGAACTCAGTTTTTCATCATTCCTGACATTTAATCCTAGTAAAAATTCCCTGTTTTAGGTAAGTTAGGATCACCACATTATTGTAAGAATGTGAAATGTCAGAATAGTAGTAGAGAGAATGATTTATTTCAGCTTTTATTTCTTTCATCACATTCCCAGTGGGTCAGAAGTTTACATACACCCAATTAGTATTGTCACGTTCGTTATAATGATTGGACGAAAGCTCAGCGTGATCTGGGTTGCACATCTTTTTATTTCTAAGTGAAACTCGCAGCAAAACAAAACAATAAATCTCAACAGACCGTGAAGCTAACAATAGTGCAACAGGCAACTATTCATAGTCATGATCCCACAAAACACAAAGGGGAAATGGCTGCCTAAATAGGATCCCCAATCAGAGACAATGATAAACAGCTGCCTCTGATTGGGAACCATACCTGGCCAACATAGATGTATAAATCACCTAGATAACCCACCCTAGTCACACCCCAACCTAACCAACAGAGAGAAAAAGCTCTCTATGGTCAGGGCGTGACAAGTATTTGGTAGCATTGCCTTTAAATTGTTTATCTTGGGTCAAACGTTTCGGGTAGCCTTCCACAAGCTTCCCACAATAAATTGGGTGAATTTTGGCCCATTCCTCCCGACAGAGCTGGTGTAACTGACTCAGGTTAGTAGGCCTCCTTGCTCGCACACGCTTTTTCAGTTCTGCCCACAAATTTTCTATAGGATTGAGATCAAGGCTTTCTGATGGCCACTCCAATACCTTGACTCTGTTGTCCTTAAGCCATTGTGGAAGTATGCTTGGGGTCATTGTCCAAGATGTCCCAAGATGGCGTAGCAGCAGGACGTGTTGTCGTGTCGTGTCCCTTGTATATATTGTTTGTTTTCGTTTTTTTTTTTCTTTGCATATCTTTTAAAACATTTTGCTTAACCTCAACTTCTTCTAAATACTCTCCTGCAACCCGCCTCACCCAACGTAGCTATTTTTCCTAAAGTATTTATATTTACTTCGGATCTGGAACCCCTCAACTGAAGCTAGCCAACTAACTACCAGCTATTCAGTCAGCAAAACATTGCTAGCGGTCTTCAGCTAACCGGTCATCAGCTAACCTTTAGCTCGGAAAGCTCTCGCCAGTTCGAACAACGCGACTCTAACCAGAGCATAACGGACCTATTTTTTATTTTTATTTATCATCCCCGGATTCCCACCGCAAACGGAACATTTTGTGCTCCTGGACTACAATATCCGGACCCACGACCGGTCCATCGATGTCACCGCATGAAGAGGAATAAACAGACTCACCCCATCGCGACGTCCCCCAAAGGCTAACTCTCTAGCCCTTGCTATCTCCTTGCTTGCAAATTCGGCCTGCTAACTGCTAGCTTGTTTAGCCCGGTCCGCTAACTGCTACCGTGTTTAGCACCTACTAACTGTTAGCTTGTTAGCACAGGCCTGCTAACCGTCTGAATCGCCGCGTCCCAAACACTCACTGAACCCATATTTACTTTCTATCCCTTTTCGATTTTTTATTTGTTTATACCTTCCGGTAACCTGCCTCACCCAATGTGATACGGAACCGCTATTATTTTTTATTTTTAGAACACACTCAAGAACCTCCAGAAGCTAACCAGCTAACTGGCTACAAGCTATTTAGTCATTGTTAGTTTTCTAACCTGGATAACACTCGCCAGTCCAGCTTCCCTGCCCCATCCACCGCTGCCCCTTGGACACTGATCACTTTGCTACATAGCTGATGCATGCTGGACTGTCCATTAATCACGGTAATCCATTCTGCTTGTTTATGTTTTATCTGTCGGCCCCAGCCGCAGTCAGGCTCTGTGTGTAGTTAATCCGAGCCCCCCTCTGCCTAGTCAATCGCCATTCTACCTGCTGTTGTTGTGCTAGCTGATTAGCTAGTTGTTGTCTCACCTACTGTTTTAGCTAGCTCTCCCAATTCAACACCTGTGATTACTGTATGCCTTGCTGTATGTCTCTCTCAAATGTCAATATGCCTTGTATACTGTTGTGCAGGTTAGTTATCATTGTTTTAGTTTACAATGGAGCCCCTAGTTCCACTCTTTATACCCCTGATACCTCCTTTGTCCCACCCCCCACACATGCGGTGACCTCACCCATTACAACCAGCATGTCCAGAGATACAACCTCTCTCATCATCACCCAGTGCCTGGGCTTACCTCCGCTGTACCCGCACCCCACCATACCCCTGTTTGCGCATTATGCCCTGAATATATTCTACCATGCCCAGAAACCTGCTCCTCTTATTCTCTGTCCCCAACGCCCTAGGCGACCAGTTTTGATAGCCTTCAGCCGCACCCTCATACTACTCCTTCTCTGTTCCGCGGGTGATGTGGAGGTAAACCCAGGCCCTGCATGTCCCCAGGCACCCTCATTTGTTGACTTCTGTGATCGAAAAAGCCTTGGTTTCATGCATGTCAACATCAGAAGCCTCCTCCCTAAGTTTGTCTTACTCACTGCTCTAGCACACTCTGCTAACCCTGATGTCCTTGCCGTGTCTGAATCCTGGCTCAGGAAGGCCACCAAAAATTCTGAGATTTCCATACCCAACTATAACATCTTCCGTCAAGATAGAACTGCCAAAGGGGGAGGAGTTGCAGTCTACTGCAGAGATAGCCTGCAAAGTAATGTCATACTTTCCAGGTCCATACCCAAACAGTTCGAACTACTAATTTTGAAAATGACTCTCTCCAGAAATAAGTCTCTCACTGTTGCCGCCTGCTACCGACCCCTCTCAGCTCCCAGCTGTGCCCTGGACACCATTTGTGAATTGATCGCCCCCCATCTAGCTTCAGAGTTTGTTCTGTTAGGTGACCTAAACTGGGATATGCTTAACACCCCGGCAGTCCTACAATCTAAGCTAGATGCCCTCAATCTCACTCAAATCATCAAGGAACCCACCAGGTACAACCCTAACTCTGTAAACAAGGGCACCCTCATAGACGTCATCCTGACCAACTGGCCCTCCAAATACACCTCCGCTGTCTTCAACCAGGATCTCAGCGATCACTGCCTCATTGCCTGTATCCGCTACGGAGCCGCATTCAAACGACCACCCCTCTTCACTGTCAAACGCTCCCTAAAACACTTCTGTGAGCAGGCCTTTCTAATCGACCTGGCCCGGGTATCCTGGAAGGACATTGACCTCATCCCGTCAGTTGAGGATGCCTGGTCTTTCTTTAAAAGTAACTTCCTCACCATTTTAGATAAGAATGCTCCGTTCAAAAAATGCAGAACTAAGAACAGATATAGCCCCTGGTTCACTCCAGACCTGACCAGCACAAAAACATCCTGTGGCGGACTGCAATACCATCGAATAGTCCCCGCGATATGCAACTGTTCAGGGAAGTCAGGAACCAATACACACAGTCAGTCAGGAAAGCTAAAGCCAACTTCTTCAGGCAGAAGTTTGCATCCTGTAGCTCCAACTCCAAAAAGTTCTGGGACACTGAAGTCCATGGAGAACAAGAGCACCTCCTCCCAGCTGCCCACTGCACTGAGGCTAGGTAACACGGTCACCACCGATAAATCCATGATTATCGAAAACTTCAACAAGCATTTCTCAACGGCTGGCCATGCCTTCCGCCTGGCTACTCCAACCTCGCCCCCCCCCCCCCCCCCCCCCCCCCCCCCGCAGCTACTCGCCCAAGCCTCTCCAGGTTCTCCTTTACCCAAATCCAGATAGCAGATGTTCTGAAAGAGCTGCAAAACCTGGACCCGTACAAATCAGCTGGGCTTGACAATCTGGACCCTCTATTCCTGAAACTATCCGCCGCCATTGTCGCAACCCCTATTACCAGCCTGTTCAACCTCTCATACATATCGTCTGAGATCCCCAAGGATTGGAAAGCTGCCGCAGTCATCCCCCTCTTCAAAGGTAAAAGACAGTACTGTGCAGCCGTCTTCATAGACCTTGCCAAGGCTTTCGACTCTGTCAATCACCGTATTCCTATCGGCAGACTCAGTAGCCTCGGTTTCTCGGATGACTGCCTTGCCTGGTTCACCAATTACTTTGCAGACAGAGTTCAGTGTGTCAAATCGGAGGGCATGCTGTCCGGTCCTCTGGCAGTCTCTATGGGGGTGCCACAGGGTTCAATTCTCGGGCCGACTCTTTTCTCTGTATATATCAATGATGTTTCTCATGCTGCGGGCGATTCCCTGATCCACCTCTACGCAGACGACACCATTCTATATACTTCCGGCCCGTCCTTGGACACTGTGCTATCTAACCTCCAAACGAGCTACAATGCCATACAGCACTCCTTCCGTGGCCTCCAACTGCTCTTAAACGCTAGTAAAACCAAATGCATGCTTTTCAACCGTTCGCTGCCTGCACCCGCACGCCTGACCAGCATCACCACCCTGGATGGTTCCGACCTTGAATATGTGGACATCTATAAGTACCTAGGTATCTGGCTAGACTCTAAACTCTCCTTCCAGACCCATATCAAACATCTCCAATCGAAAATCAAATCAAGAGTCGGCTTTCTATTCCGCAACAAAGCCTCCTTCACTCACGCCGCCAAACTTACCCTAGTAAAACTGACTATCCTACCGATCCTCGACTTCGGCGATGTCATCTACAAAATTGCTTCCAACACTCTACTCTGCAAACTGGATGCAGTTTATCACAGTGCCATCCGTTTTGTCACTAAAGCACCTTATACCACCCACCACTGCGACCTGTATGCTCTAGTCGGCTGGCCCTCGCTACATATTCGTCGCCAGACCCACTGGCTCCAGGTCATCTACAAGTCCATGCTAGGTAAAGCTCCGCCTTATCTCAGTTCACTGGTTACGATGGCAACACCCATCCGTAGCACGCGCTCCAGCAGGTGTATCTCACTGATCATCCCTAAAGCCAACACCTCATTTGGCCGCCTTTCGTTCCAGTTCTCTGCTGCCTGTGACTGGAACGAATTGCAAAAATCGCTGAAGTTGGAGACTTTTATCTCCCTCACCAACTTCAAACATCTGCTATCTGAGCAGCTAACCGATCGCTGCAGCTGTACATAGTCTATTGGTAAATAGCCCACCCATTTTCACCTACCTCATCCCCATACTGTTTTTATTTATTTATTTTTCTGCTCTTTTGCACACCCATATCTCTACCTGTACATAACCATCTGATCATTTATCACTCCAGTGTTAATCTGCATAATTGTAATTATTCGCCTACCTTCTCATGCCTTTTGCACACAATGTATATAGACTCCCCTTTTTCTACTGTGTTATTGACTTGTTAATTGTTTACTCCATGTGTAACTCTGTGTTGTCTGTTCACACTGCTATGCCTTATCTTGGCCAGGTTGCAGTTGCAAATGAGAACTTGTTCTCAACTAGCCTACCTGGTTAAATAAAGGTGAAATAAAAAAATAAAATAAAAAATTTGGAAGACCCATTTGTGACCAAGCTTTAACTTCCTGACTGATGTCTTGAGATGTTTCTTCAATATTTCCACATAATTTTACATCCTCATGATGTCATGAAGTGCATCAGTCCCTCCTGCAGCAAAGCACACCCACAACATGATGCTGCCACCCCAGTACTTCATGGTTGGGATGGTGTTCTTCGGCTTTCAAAACCCCCCCTTTTCCTCCAAACATAACGATGGTCATTATGGCCAAACAGTTCTATCAGACCAAAGGACAATTCTCCAAAAAGTATGATATTTAATGGCTGTGTGGTCACATGGTGCTTTTACTTACGTACTATTGTTTGTACAGATGAACGTGGTACCTTCAGGTGTTTGAAATTTGCTCCCAAGGATAAACCAGACTTGTGGAGGTCTACAACTCTTTTCTGAGGTCTTCGCTGATTTATTTTGATTTTCCCATGATGTCAAGCAAAGAGGCACTGAGTTTGAAGGTAGACCTTGAAATACATCCACATGTACACCTCCAATTGTCTCAAATGATGTCAAGTAGCCTATCAGAAGCTTCTAAAGCCATGACAACATTTTCTGGAATTTTCCAAGCTGTTTAAAGGCACAGTCAACTTAGTGTATGTAAACTTCTGACCCACTGGAATTGTGATACTGTAAAATAATCTGTCTGTAAACAATTGTTGGAAAAATGACTTGTGTCATGAACAAACTAGATGTCCTGACCTACTTGCCAAAACTATAGATTGTTCACAAGAAATCTGTGGAGTGGTTGAAAAATACGTTTTAATGACTCCAATCTATGTGTTGGTAAACTTCCGACTTCAACTGTATACACATGTATCAGGTTTGAATATAAGGTCCAAATACAGACTGTGTCGAAGTAACAATGTTTTTTACAGAAACAGAGGCAGGCAAACGACAGGTCAAGGTAGGCAGGGGTTGATAATCTAGAGTAGTGGGTCAAAGGTACAGGATGGCAGGCAGGCTCAGGATCAGATCAGGCAAAGGTTGGTAATCCAGAGTAGTGGGGCAAAGGTACAGGACGTCAGGTAGTCTCAGGGTCAGGTTGGGCAGAAAAGGTCAAAACCTGGAAAAACAGAAAACAGGAGCAATATGCACGACAGGATGGGGAAGATAGGCGACACCTGGAGGGGGGTGGAGACAATCACAAAGACAGGGGAAACAGATCAGGGTGTTACACCCATGTAGGGATTTTTTTAGGGTCCCCACATCCAATCAAATTACTGCTCACAAATAGTCTTGCATATGAACTTCACTGACAATTTTTGCTAACAGTAATCTCATTGGACAGGACAATGTTTGATAACAGTAATTTCATTGGACAGTTCAGGACAATGTTTGCTAACAGTAATCTGACTGGACCCTTTTATTTGGTTGAAGTAGAATCTTAAAGGCTGTAGAGCAACAAATTTAATCATAGAATTACATCAAATATAGGATCTCTATTGATTTTTTTAGGAGTGGTGCTGGAGCAGTCAGGTCCATTGGCAGCACCTGTCATGTCCATTTCAAGCAGTGGTGTTGAAAGGAAAGCAGAAATTATAATCAGTATGATATGGCTTGCTAGGCATAGCACTCTGGTTTGATCAGGTGGCCCCATCTACTGCCCACTTGAGAAACAGTCTGTAACTAGCTCAGTCGCACCCCATATCTGTATATTTATGTATTATATACAGACAGCTATTATCAGCTCTGTCCTATACACTGACTGAGGATTTGGTAGCACTGGGATGACATGAGAATAAGAGCACTGGCACTGTAAGGTATAACAAAAAAACACAACTTCTTCTGCAGTCCCACAGTGAGAAAGAGAGAGAGAGTGAGTGTGAGAGGAGGGACTATACTGACTGTCTTGGATACAGTGGGACAACATGACAATATTCTCGGACAACACGAGAATATCCTTACTAGGGCAGGGGTTCCGCTAGCGGAACAACATTCCGCTGAAAAGGCAGTGCGCGAAATTCAAAAATATTTTTTTGAAATATGTAACTTTCACACATTAACAAGTCCAATACAGCAAATGAAAGAAACATCTTGTTAACCTGTTGCGACGACCAAACCCGGATCCGGGATTCTATTTATAGACCTAAGCTCATTACCATAACGCAACGTTAACTATTCATGAAAATCGCAAATGAAATGAAATAAATATGCTATCTCTCAAGCTTAGCCTTTTGTTAACAACACTGTCATCTCAGATTTTCTAAATATGCTTTTCAACCATAGGAAAACAATCATTTGTGTAACAGTAGCTAGCTAGCGTAGCATTTAGCGTTAGCATTAGCGTTAGCATTTAGCAGGCAACTATCACAAAAACAAGTAAAGCCTTCAAATAAAATAACTTACCTTTGAAGAACTTCTGATGTTTTCAATGAGGAGACTCTCAGTTAGATAGCAGATGCTCAGTTTTTCCAAAAAGATTCTTTGTGTATTAGACATAGCTCCGTTTTGTACATCACATTTGGCTACCAAAAAAAAAAAAAAAAAAAAAAAAAAAACGAAAATTCAGCCCTCAAAACGCGAACTTTTTTCCAAATTAACTCCATAATATCGACTGAAACATGGCAAACGTGGTTTAGAATCAATCCTCAAGGTGTTTTTCCACATATCTCTTCAATGATATATCCTTCGTGGAAGCCTGGTTTCTCCTTGCTCTCAAATGGAAAAATAATTGCACCTGGCTTTACGCTCCAATTTCGACGCAGGGACACCAGGCGGACACTTGGAAAATGTAGTCTCTTATGGTCAATCTTCCAATGATATGCCTGCAAATACGTCACAATGCTGCTAACGCCTTGGGGGAACGACAGAAAGTGTAGGCTCATTCCTTGCGCAATCACAGCCATATAAGGAGACAATGGAAAACAGAGCTTCAGAAATTCTGCTCATTTCCTGGTTGACGCATCATCTTGGTTTCGCCTGTAGAATGAGTTCTGGGGCACTTACAGACAATATCTTTGCAGATTCTGAAACTTCAGAGTGTTTTCTTTCAAAAACTGTCAAGAATATGCATAGTCAAGCATCTTTTCGTGACAAAATATCGCGCTTAAAACGGGAACGTTTTTTATCCAAAAATGAAATAGCGCCCCTAGAGATCAAAGAGGTTAATCTACCCATTGTGTCCGATTTAAAAAATGCTTTACAGCTAAAGCACAACATATGATTATGTTAGGTCAGAGTCAAGTCACAAAAACACACACAGCAATTTTCCAGCCAAAGATAGGAGTCACAAAAAACAGAAATATAGATAAAATTAATTATTAACCTTTGATGATCTTCATCAGATGACACTCATAGGACATCATGTTACACAATACATGTATGTTTTGTTCGATAATGTGCATATTTATATCCAAAAATCTCAGTTTACATTGGCGCGTTACGTGCAGTAATGTTTTGATTCCAAAACATCCAGTGATTTTTTTCATAATAAACATTAATAAAAGATGCAAGTGTTATTCACAGAATTAAAGATAGACTTATCCTTAATGCAACCGCTGTGTCAGATTTTATTTTTTTATTACGGAAAAAGCATAATTTGAGAACGGTGCTCAGAACCCAAAACAGCCAGAGGAATATCTGCCATTTTGGCGTCAACAGAAGCTAGAAAAAAACCACTATAAATATTCACTTACCTTTGATGATCTTCATCAGAAGGCCCTCCCAGGAATCCCAGTTCGACAATAGATGACTGATTTGTTCCATAAAGTTCCATAAAGCCATTAATTTAGCCACTTGTTGTTAGCGTGTTCAGCCCAGTAATCCATCTTCATGAGGCGCAAGCACTTCCTCCAGACAAAAACTAGAAAAGTTCCATTACAGTCCTTAGAAACAAGTCAAATTATGTATGCAATCAATTTGTTTTTATCATAAATCCTCAATAAAAGGTTCCAACCGGAGAATTTCATTGTCTGAAGAAAAGCATTGGAACGAGAGCAAACTCTGTCGAGAGCGCGCATCATGAGACCGAGACCACTCACTCAAAGAGCTATTATGAGCCCCTCCTTTATAGTAGAATCCTCAAACCAGTTTCTACAGACGGTGACGTCTAGTGGAAGCCCTAGGAAGTGCATCCTCTTTCATATCTCACTGGGATTCCAAAAGGCACTGTTTTGAAAATCCATTTCTCACTTCCTGTTTGGATTCTTTATCAGGTTTTTGCCTGCCATATGAGTTCTGTTATACTCACAGACATCATTCAAAGAGTTTTAGAAACTTCAGAGTGTTTTCTATCCAATACTAATAATATGCATATATTAGCATCTGGGACAGAGAAGGAGGCAGTTCAGTCTGAGCACGCTATTCATCCAAAAGTAAAAATGCTGCCCCCTATCCCAAAAAGGATATACTTGGACAACATGATAAAATACTAGGCAGAGTAGGACAGCACCGTGCAGGATAGAATAGATTAGAGGGGATCCAGAGAACCATAGCTTATTATCTAGTGGCGAATTTAGCATGTAAATCTTGGTGGGGAAAAAAATATATAAACTGGGATGCATGCCAGCAAAGCCACTACACAACATAACACTAAACAATACATTAATTTCCCTATAACGGTGAAAAACGGTTCCCACAAACTGTTAGGGCCTACTTAAAGCTGTCCCAACAACAGTCCCAACATCTTACCACTGCTCCACCTGGCTGTCAGTCTGGCAGTGAAACAGTTAAATTCAGACTCATTTACTTCTGTTTAAAAAAACATAGCTGATATTGCTGACTTGCTTAAACAAATGTGGTTTTTAATGACAATTGAGATGTACAAACTATGGCATAAGCGGATAAGAGGCCACCCATAATTTCGATTAAGAGTGAGCTAGGATGGACGTAGTCAATATAACTATTTGTTTAGCACTTTTGAAATGTACAGCGTCATAATTCAGAAGAGGGGCCATTCTTAGTGTTCTCCCTGTACACCAAGTCAGACCAATACGATAAATAAAGGGGGCATATAAGCAGACAATGAAAGCTCTTACAATAGTCAATGATTACATTTCTCTAAAACAGGTTATTGGCCACATGTGCACCACCAAGTCAGAACAGTAGACAAAATTAAGAGTGGTAATTAGACCAAATTATTAGGGCACATGGGCTACTAACATCTTACTACACAACATACACTTAGTATTACTTTCTTAGCTACAGTATACATATCTCCTAGGCATATTACATAATTTATGCAGCAATACATTTTTGGACTCACCTTGTTGTGCAGTTCTCACTTGAACAGGAAGGTGGCGCGGCAGTCCTTTGTGGGCAAATTTTGTCATCAAAGTCTGGCATTCTCTGGATTTATGGTGCTTTCAAAACAACTGGGAACTCGAAAAAAAACAAGGTTGAATCATGATGATGTCATTGATCTTCAGGTCGTAGCTCTAGAAAGAGGCCGGATTTACTATTCAGAGTTGGATGACCGTTCAAAACGTATTTTCCCAGTCAGAGATTGGTATTCCCTACTTCCCAGTTGTCTTGAACTCACTGAAGTCAAGCTTTCGCAGTTCCAAGTTAAGAATTGATTTGAGGGCGGCACAAATCATGCTTCATTGACATCATGGCCAATGTTGAATGTTTAGAATTTTAAATTTGGAAAAGAGCCCCTTAATCCCAGATTTGGGACCACACAGCCACTGTCACTGATTCCTTCCAAACAACTCATTGTTGAATTTGCGATTTCCAACTTGTTGCGTAATGTTTATGTCCAATGGCCGATGAGCACCAATACGTTTTGTCTATAATGTCTCTTCAATATTTAACTTAATATGACAAGGATTAAAAAGGATTTGCCAAGTAGATTTCAGACTTGATTCATGATGATGACCGCTAGCTAAGATTTTGAAAGTATGATGTTGACATGATCAGTCCAATCAAAGCTACAGTACACATAGCGTGATTTGACGTAATTTTATCTGTGGCTAATGACCTTGAGCCTTTTTGGATGGGTACTTATAATGTAACTCTATGGCAGCACCCAAGAGGCTAGAATTTTTTAAGTCTACCCTAAAACTTGGCGGTGAGGTAGTGTCCTTATGAGTGACAGAACACTGAGCCAATCACGGCGCAACACTTCGTATTTTCTGCTGGCTTGCCCCACCACCACAGAAAGCACTGAGCTAGGCTGAAACACCTGCGTTTTGAAGCTGCCTTACTCAAGACAACTAAAAAGAAACCATGTTTGTACGCTGCATTATTAACTCAATGATATATATATTTTGTATATTGTTTGATATATTAATGCCAAAATAACATGCAAAACAGACAAGCCCCCCAAAAATGTGGGGCTCAAAACAGGTGGGGCTCTGCCACTGTTGTTATCACTCCCGTAACAACCACAAAACATCTACTGCAGTCCCAGTGAGTGAGAGTGAAGGTGAGAGTGAGAGATGGAGAGACAAAGTGAGAAAAAGGGGGTAGAAGAATGTTCCCCTGCAGGTATGAACAGCAGTCTAGATCATCTTTCTCCATCCCTCTCTCATCTCATTCCTCTCTGCTGTGTCCTGAGGGAGTTTGGATGGTGCGATTCATTTTCTAGTGGTTCTGGGGGTGTTATGGTGTGTGCTACACCTCTGCAGCTCCCTCTCCCCCTCCCCTTCTTACCTCTCTCCCTACAATTCCATAAGAAAAGATGCTGTCTGACGGCAGCATGCCCCCCTCCTTTCAGGTATGTGTGCACGTGTGTAGGTAGGCACTGCGCAGGTTCTGATAACAGGTTGGTCTGGCTTCCTCCCCTGAGCCCTAGGAGTCTCTAAACCTCACTACACAGACACAAAGAAAGAGAAAGATAGAGCAAGCGAGAGAGAGAGAGAGAGAGGGGGGGGGGGAGTGTGAGAGGAAAGGGGTAACTCAACACAGGTGCTCCATAATGCAACAGGCTTCTCTATCCTCCAGCACAGCAGTGTGAAAGGTAGTTTTCCTTTCATCTCCCTTTCCACTGTCTTAATCCTTCCCCTCTTCTTTTATCAGACCTTCCCATATATTCCACAGCATTATAGTACTTAACATAACAGGCATGCAAAATCTTCCCACTTACCTCTGTCCATCCATACCCTTAAAATCATAAAAATCCATCAGGACTGGCTAGTGGACTAGAGGTGGAAGTGTGGTACCAGAGGACAAAGAGAGCGAGAGAAGACAGGAGAGAGAGAGAAAGGAGGCCAGAGAGCAGTGGGTAAAATGACACAGAGCGGCATGGAGGAGCCCAATTCTCTGCCTCTCTGTCGCCCTCCCTCCTGAGCCAGAGTAAGCTCATGCATTGCAAGCACACACAGAGTGATCTGAATGTAGGCCAGTCCTGCAGAGAAAAGTGAAAGTGAATGGTAAATCAAAACAATCTATCAGCTGGTGCCACGGCAACGAGTCCCCAAGTCGTTGTGACTAGTGCTTGGCAGCAGGAACGCTAACTGACAACGACGCACACACATATTCTCTAATTAAGACATGGTGTAGGCTACACAAAGGTGGAACTCCTGCATAATTGAAAAGGACCAGTTAAAGAAAGACATTCTTTGAATTTTTCAGCAGCAGCCCACTTCACTTTAATATCCTTCCAATTTAGCATATTTCTTACATTTCCAGCACTGTCCTGAGACTGCTGAGTGTAGAAGCTGTGCCTGCAGGATATATTACAGCCAGGATACATTAGAATAGAATACCTTTTTTCTCTGCTTAGTCTCTGACTTTTTTTAATAATAAAAAAGATCTTCAGTCAACCTGTTACTATAGGGAAGTAATCCAGAGCGACAGATGGTGTACGCTCTCACACACACACAAACACACACACAAACATGCTTCAAATGCAGGTAGTACACTCCCTCCCTCTCCACACCAGTGAAGCGTGGACCTGAAATAATAGATAAATAAATAACTACCAAGCCGGTGGGTGCTGAGGCTCAGGCTAGTCTTTACTTTAGAAAATCAACTCTGACGTTCTCTTCTCTCAGCCGGTGACTCGCAGGCCACTGCATCAGCAATCTATTTCTCTTCCAGTTTAGTTCATTGACTGGGTGTCAGGTCGAATCAACGCAGAGTGTGCGCAAGGGCGCTGCAGAGGACAGTGGTTTGGCTATACCTAAAGACACTATAAGGCTACTTTTCTCCTAGAGAACTATAGACGGGTTAGCTGAAATCACAAAAACGATGTGCAAGCTTCAATTGGTACAGAAGGCCATATGTTGTTATGATTCTGGTGGCCAGATAGCCTGCAAAAATAGTTGTTTCTATTAACTTGTCCAGTCATTTTTTGTCAAAATTTCAAAAAGTTCAATTGCCTGCTAGGGTGAGTTTCCATTGAGTCGATGAAAACAGCTGGATATAATGACGTCACACACTTTTTTTGCAAAACCCTCAAATAAATTGTAGTGATAGAAGTGTTTCCATTACCAATTTAGGAAAAGTATTAATATATTTGCGACAGCCTGTATGCCCTCCCACCTACAGTACAGTGCATTCAGAAAGTATGCAGACGCCTTCCCTTTTTCCACATTTAGTTACAGCCTTATTCTACAATGGATTCAATAAATAAATAAATCCTCATCAACTCAATACCCCATAATGACAAAGTGAAAACAGGTGTTTAGAAATTTATTAGAATAAGCCCTTTGTTTGAGACTCGAAATTGAGCTCAGGTGCATCCAGTTTCCATTGATCATGCTTGAGGTGTTTCTATAACTTGATTGGAGTCCACCTGTGTTAAATTCAATTGATTGTACATGATTTGGAAAGGCACACACCTGTCTACATAAGGTCCCACAGTTGACAGTGCATGTCAGAGCAAAAACCAAGCCATGAGGTCGAACGAATTGTCCGTAGAGGTCCGAGACAGGATTGTGTCAAGGCACAGATCTGGGGAAGGGTATCAAAAGAATTCTGCAGCATTGAAGATCCCCAAGAACACAGTGGCAACCATCATTCTTAAATGGAAGAAGATTGAAACCACCAAGACTCTTCCTACAGCTGGCCGCCCGGCAAAACTGAGCAATCAGGGGAGAAGGGCCTTCATCAGGGAGGTGACCAGGAACCGATGATCACTCTGACAGAGCTCCAGAGTTCCTCTGTGGAGATGGGAGAACCTTCCAGAAGGACAACCATCTCTGCAGCACTCTACCAATCAGGCCTTTATGGTAGAGTGGCCAGACAGAAGCCACTCCTTAGTAAAAGGCACATGTCAGCCCACTTGGAGTTTGCCAAAAGGCACCTAAAGGACTCTCAGCCCATGAGTAACAAGATTCTCTGGTCTGATGAAACCAAGATGGAACTCTTTGGCCTGAATGCCAAACGTCACGTCTGGAGGAAACCTGGCACCACCGTTACAGTGAAAAGCATGGCGGTGGCAGCATCATGCAGTGGGGATGTTTTTCAGCGGCAAGGACTGGGAGACTAGTCAGGATAGAGGGAAAGATAAACGTAGCAAAGTGCAGTGAGATCCTTGATGAAAACATGCTCCAGATCACTCAGAACCTCAGACTAAGGTGAAGGTTCACCTAACAACAGGACAACAACCCTAACCACATAGACAATGCAGGAGTGGCTTCGGGTAGCCCAGCCAGAGCCCGGACTTGAACCCGATCTAACATCTCTGGAGGAACTTGAAAATTGCTGTGCAGCAACGCTACCCATCCAACCTGACAGAGCTTGAGAGGATCTGCAGAGAAGAATGTGAGAAACTTCCCAAATATGGGTGTGCCAATCTTGTAGCATCATACCCAAGAAGACTCAAGGTGCTTCGACAAAGTACTGTTTTTGCTTTGTCATTATGGGGTATTTATTATATCTAGATTGATGAGGAGAAAAAAAATGGAAAAATCAAGGGGCCTGAAAACTTTCCGAATACACTGTATAGTGTACTTGGTGAGAATCACAACATAGGGTGCAAAATCAAAGGGGCAGTATCCTACATTGGGTGTACACTATTCAATTATAGCATTATTAAATCTGCAGTCATTATTTTGCCATTTATTCTGTTACCAATAATATTTACATGTTAATAGTATCTTCTGATTACAATTATGTCTTATCGTTTAACTAAATGCTATCTATTAGCTTCCAAAATATGAGTACAGTTGAAGTCAGACGTTTACATACACTTGCAGTTGAAGTCAGAAGTTAACATACACCTTAGCCAAATACATTTGAACTCAGTTTTTCACAATTCCTGACATTTAATCCTAGTAAAAATTCCCTGTCTTAGGTCAGTTAGGATCACCACTGTATTTTAAGAATGTGAAATGTCAGAATAATAGTAGAGAGAATGATATATTTCAGCTTTTATTTCTTTCATCATATTCCCAGTGAGTCAGAAGTTTACATACATACACTAGTATTTGGTAGCACTGCCTTTAAATTGTTGAACTTGCGTGAAACGTTTTGGGTAGCCTTCCACAAGCTTCCCACAATAAATTAGGTGAATTTTGTCCCATTCCTCCTGACAGAGCTGGTGTAACTGAGTCAGGTTTGTAGGCCTCTTTGCTCGCACATGCTTTTTCAGTTCTGCACACAAATTTAAACTGAGTTTAAATGTATTTGGCTAAGGTGTATGTAAACTTCCGACTTCAACTGTAGGTATATCTAGCTGTCCGATGGCACATTCTGATGGAATGGCTTGTCCTGCACACTAAACCCAAAATGCATTGAGTGAATGTTTGAAAAAGGTCCTGTTTCCTTTCTAAACATAGCAATGTGAATGCAAAGAGGACTCAGTCCACAAAATAGGCGAAGTGAACTGGCAAAAGAGTTGAGTCGTCATTCAAAGGCAAGGACCATGTGAATACAATGAGTTATTTAGTTTTTTTTTACTCCAGAGAAAACACCCTTAATGTCAAACATAACTTCTCAGAAAGTAGTTACCATGTTCTCAGAATGTAAGATATTAATATTTTAGACATGTTTCATGGGACATTGCAAGAACATTACTGTGTCCAAGAACATTTAAAATATAGGACATTCTGTCATTGTCCCCTGGAGGTTTATGACTAGTTCACAGTCCTTACTCATCACTGGAACTTTCCTATGAACAGGTTAGGTAATGACCTAAAGAGACCCCTAAGGGAACGTTCTCTAAAGTTGTGGTAACATTTGTTGTTAGCTGGGGTAAAGCTAAAACTTTAAATATGGCTCCATACTCCAGCATTTTGGTTTTGAGAAATTAATGTTAAATAATGTATTGTGTCATTTTGGTCAAATATGTTTGTTAACACTTCTACATTAATGTGGATGCTACCATGATTACAGATAATCATGAATGAATCTTGAATAATGATGAGTGAGAAAGTTAGATGCACAAAGATCATACCCCCAAAACATGCTAATCTCCCACCATTATCAATACAGGGGAGGTTAGCATTTTTGGGGCGATACGATATTTATGCCTCTAACTTTATCTTTATCTGCATAGCTATAATATTTTTTTGTTATGCTATTATTGAAAGAGTTGTGTCAATGTCAGACCAATCCAATTAAAACCAATGGAGCTGGTTGGCAGACATACAGTGCCTTGCGAAAGTATTCGGCCCCCTTGAACTTTGCAACCTTTTGCCACATTTCAGGCTTCAAACATAAAGATATAAAACTGTATTTTTTTGTGAAGAATCAACAACAAGTGGGACACAATCATGAAGTGGAACGACATTTATTGGATATTTCAAACTTTTTTAACAAATCAAAAACTGAAAAATTGGGCGTGCAAAATTATTCAGCCCCTTTACTTTCAGTGCAGCAAACTCTCTCCAGAAGTTCAGTGAGGATCTCTGAATGATCCAATGTTGACCTAAATGACTAATGATGATAAATACAATCCACCTGTGTGTAATCAAGTCTCCGTATAAATGCACCTGCACTGTGATAGTCTCAGAGGTCCGTTAAAAGCGCAGAGAGCATCATGAAGAACAAGGAACACACCAGGCAGGTCCGAGATACTGTTGTGAAGAAGTTTAAAGCCGGATTTGGATACAAAAAGATTTCCCAAGCGTTAAACATCCCAAGGAGCACTGTGCAAGCGATAATATTGAAATGGAAGGAGTATCAGACCACTGCAAATCTACCAAGACCTGGCCGTCCCTCTAAACTTTCAGCTCATACAAGGAGAAGACTGATCAGAGATGCAGCCAAGAGGCCCATGATCACTCTGGATGAACTGCAGAGATCTACAGCTGAGGTGGGAGACTCTGTCCATAGGACAACAATCAGTCGTATATTGCACAAATCTGGCCTTTATGGAAGAGTGGCAAGAAGAAAGCCATTTCTTAAAGATATCCATAAAAAGTGTTGTTTAAAGTTTGCCACAAGCCACCTGGGAGACACACCAAACATGTGGAAGAAGGTGCTCTGGTCAGATGAAACCAAAATTGAACTTTTTGGCAACAATGCAAAACGTTATGTTTGGCGTGAAAGCAACACAGCTCATCCCTCTGAACACACCATCCCCACTGTCAAACATGGTGGTGGCAGCATCATGGTTTGGGCCTGCTTTTCTTCAGCAGGGACAGGGAAGATGGTTAAAATTGATGGGAAGATGGATGGAGCCAAATACAGGACCATTCTGGAAGAAAACCTGATGGAGTCTGCAAAAGACCTGAGACTGGGACGGAGATTTGTCTTCCAACAAGACAATGATCCAAAACATAAAGCAAAATCTACAATGGAATGGTTCAAAAATAAATATATCCAGGTGTTAGAATGGCCAAGTCAAAGTCCAGACCTGAATCCAATCGAGAATCTGTGGAAAGAACTGAAAACTGCTGTTCACAAATGCTCTCCATCCAACCTCACTGAGCTCGAGCTGTTTTGCAAGGAGGAATGGGAAAAAATGTCAGTCTCTCGATGTGCAAAACTGATAGAGACATACCCCAAGCGACTTACAGCTGTAATCGCAGCAAAAGGTGGCGCTACAAAGTATTAACTTAAGGGGGCTGAATAATTTTGCACGCCCAATTTTTCAGTTTTTGATTTGTTAAAAAAGTTTGAAATATCCAATAAATGTCGTTCCACTTCATGATTGTGTCCCACTTGTTGTTGATTCTTCACAAAAAAATACAGTTTTATATCTTTATGTTTGAAGCCTGAAATGTGGCAAAAGGTCGCAAAGTTCAAGGGGGCCGAATACTTTCGCAAGGCACTGTATGTGATTAAATCTTTGTTTATACTTTAGGCCTATGTAAAGTTTGGTGCACTCATTATCAAGGGGAATTTTCATGTAAAAAGCCCAATGAGCATTAAAATGCAAACTTCATAGGAGCACATCAAATTTGGTGTCCAATGAAAGATAAGCCTATATTTTTTTTAAATTAAGGCATATTCATAGACATTTTTTCAGCCCCTTTCCACCCTAAAAAAGTAGGAATAAGCACAGGCTTTGATTTCAAGTCAAACAGATGGAAAGGGGGTCTTAGAAAACATCTGGCTGAAAAAGTCTTAAAAGGTATTAGAAATATACCCATCTAGTATCGGGTCGGACCCCCTTGGCCTCCAGAACTGCCTGAATTCATCAGGGAATGGATTCTACACGGTGTTGGTCAACTGGTATCAAGGGACTGTAGATGTGCCGGGAAAACATTCCACACATCATTATTCCACCCTCACCAACCTGTACCGTTGACACCAGGCAGGATGGGGCCATGGACTCATGCTGCTTACACCATATCCATGATGCAACGGGAACCGGGACTCGTTGGACCTCAATTGTCCAGTGTTGGTGACCACGTGCCCACTAGAACCGCTTCTTGTTTTTAGCTGACAGGAATGGAACCCGTGTGGTCGTCTGCTGCAATAGCCCAGGACGGATGAGTTGTGCGCTCCGAGATGCCGTTCTGCACACCACTGTTGTACTGTGCTGTTATTTGTCTTGTCATGACTGTCCTGTGAGGATCAAAATGGGCAGATCAGACTGATGGGGGGTTGACAAAAACCAGGCCTCTCTCTCTCTCCCACAGAGAGGAGAGGGGGAGCTGCTGGATGGGTACCTTCACACCCTGCTATAATTATTTTGAGGGGGAGCGTTCTCTCTCGACCCTTTAGTATTGGTTTGGAATGTATTTTGTCTAGAGAGACTATTGCCAGTCCAAAAACACAAATGTTGAAAAAGTGAACTTTGGAACAATATTTCTAACATCTGAATGTGGGAAATTGTCAGTTGGGAGATGTGGAAAACGAATGTCTTCATTGTGATATCTTTAGAAATGGTATAGAAATGGTATAACAAAAATACTGAAACTGTTTATGTCAAGTTTCCATCCAAAACGTTGTCTATGTGATACTAACAATTATGAAACTATTTTTGTTAAGATATGATTGTTATTTTAGTTTTATAATAAGATAATTGTTTCTGAGAATAACTTGCACAGTAACTAGCCACACCCCAAATGAGGTCAGAGCTTGTCAGCGTGATGGAACCGCCCTTTTCGACCAGAGTGCTTAAAAGGACTGGGTAAGAATTAACATGTCATTCCAGAAGATGTGAGATCATTGTCCACACGTTGAAATGGTTAGAAACTCTGAAACTCTCAACCTCAACACTAGATGGGTAGATAACTTCACCGACCAGACCAGGAAATGTGGAGCATTAGCTACATGTAGGAAATGGTTGAAACAACACGAGGTGAAGAAGATAAACTCCCCAGACTATACCCGAACATGAACAGGCTGCAGCTGTCTGTGTAAAAGAGGTTCAAGAAGGTTTGGTTTCAACAGAGATAGATGACAAACGACGGCATTCAAACATGTAAATATATGAATTGCTTCCAAAACGGGCAGCGGTTCGTGTACAAGGTATATGATTAGTGTGAAGACAGTCCTAGAATGTATTCACAATAAATGTCAATCTCTCTATTTTCCCGACACCTTTCTCCATCTCTGTGTAATAAGCCGTCATATCTTGTCAGTCCACTAGGGACTTTTGTCTCATGCAAGTGTGTATGTGTATTCTGTGTTATTATTTAGTTAGTTAGTAAATAAATAGTTCAATACATTTGTGAAGTACTGAATGATGAGAAAAGGTTGGGGTTCTTGTGGATCCAAGAAGGTTACGACTGTTCAGAATGAAACTGATATGAGGTAATGATTAATAAGTGACTGTTGTCGATATATAGCTTATATCTTCTAGAGTTCCATTCAGGAGATGGCAACTTGTTAAACAACTTCTTCCGTGGTGCCCCAAATTACTAATGAGTTAATTGGTACATGATTAATTTAATTGGGAAACAATTAAATATAGTTAGTGGATTAAATAAATAACAGTAAAAAGTCACGTCACAACAGCCTGTTGCTGCCTGCCTGTTAGCTTGCACAATTGTTGCCATTTTCCTTCGGCCTCTCATCAAAGAGTTGTTTTAGCCCACAGGACTGCCGCTGACTGGATGTTTTATGTTTGTTGCACCATTCTAGGAGACAACAGGGTGGTATACCTAATAAACTGACGACTGAGTGTACATTAAACCACAATAATGTTGAAGTAGAGAGCTTCATTCATATTTAGTTTTAGTTATATTTTAATTCTGCAGAAGTTTAAGAAATATTCCCTAGTGTCTTCTCATTCTGTCACACCAAAAAAACATATCTTAATCTTGACGCTACCCATCCCTGTCGCGGGATCATTTTCGTCAGCTGAATAGCATAGCGCAACAGTCAAATAATATGACTAAAAATATTCATATTCATTAAATCACAAGTGCAATATTGCAAAACATAGTTTAGCATTTTGTTAATCCACCTGTTGTCTCAGATTTTGAAATTATGCTTTACAGCGAAAGCAATCCAAGCGTTTGTGTAAGTTTATCGATAGCCTAGCATAGCATTATGTACACTTAGCATCAAGAAGCTTGATCACGAAAATCAGAAAAGCAATCAAATTAACCGTTTACCTTTGATGATCTTCAGATGTTTTCACTCACGAGACGACCAGTTATACAACAAATGTTCCTTTTGTTCCATAAAAATTATTTTTATACCCAAAATACCGACGTTTGTTGAGTTATGTTCAGAAATCCACAGGAAAGAGCGGTCACGACAACGCAGACGGAAATTCCAAATAGTCTTCACAATGTCCACAGAAACATGTCAAACGTTTTTTATAATCATTCCTCAGGTAGTTTTTAAAATATATATTCGATAATATATCAACCGAGTGTGTAGGTTTTTCAATAACAGTGGGAGGAACAATGGCGGCTTTACTCTGTAGCACAAAAACTCACTCAGAGCCCCCACCTATCCACTTATGCAATGTGATCTTTCACGCTCATTTTTTAAAATAAAAGCCTGAAACTATGTCTAAAGACTGTTGACACCTTAGGGAAGCCAGAGGAAAAGGAATCTGGTTGATATCCCTTTAAATGGAGGATAGGCATGCATAGGAACAGAGAGGTTTCAAAATAAGAGGCACTTCCTGATTGGATTTTCCTCAGGGTTTCGCCTGCAATATCAGTTATGTTATAATCACAGACAATATTTTGACAGTTTTGGAAACTTTAGAGTGTTTTCTATCCTAATATGTCAATTATATGCATATTCTAGCATCTGGTCCTGAGAAATAGGCCGTTTACTTTGGGATCGTTATTTTTCCAAACATATTAAGATATATTTAAGTAGGAGTTGAACTCACTGTAGAGTTTGGATAAATGTGAGCTTACTATTTGCACCATAGGAGCTCTGTCAACATCACCTGTAGAATGGTAGGTGTCACGCTGCTGGAAACAATTTATACCCCATCTTCACATTTCCTCTCCCAGTTTGATCTTAACTGTTTAGAATGTGTGTGTGTCTTTACAGAGTTAGATTCAGGTTGTTCAGTTTTCTGAACACAGCAAGATAGGCAAGGCGGGCTCTCCAGTCTGTGTCCTCGAACACAGCCACAAGGGGGTGTGAGTGCTCAGATAGAAAATCACTTTGGACAGGCGGGCGGGCAGAGGCCAGGTAGACAGTGCAATGCACGCACACCGTTACTAAAGTTAAAAGGTAGGCCTATAAATATAAAACAACGAGAGATTTCACATCAGTGAAATGTTTTCCTGCCTATTAACTTCTTGCTCCTACTTGAGACGCAGATGTCTCAAGTAGACACCTGGAAATGCAAATGCGCTACGCTAAATGCTAAATGTACTCGTTAAAACTCAAACGTTCATCAAAATGCACATGCAGGGTATTGAATTAAAGCTACACTCGTTGTGAACCTAGCCAACAAGTCAGATTTTTAAAATGCTTTTCGGCGAAAGCATGAGAAGCTATTATCTGATAACATGCAACACCCCAAAATGCCTGAATGCGACGTAAACAAAGATTTAGCTTAGCCGGCGCTACACAAAACGCAGAAATAAAATATAAAACATTCATTACCTTTGACGAGCTTCTTTCTTGGCACTCCTATATGCCCCATAAACATCACTATTGGGTCTTTTTTTCGTTTAAATCGGTCCATATATACCCAAAATAGCTTTCTATGGAAGCTGTGTGATTCAGAAAAAAACATCGTTTTAAAACGCAGCGTCATTTTTTAAAATTAAAAAAGTCGACGATAAACTTTCACAAAACACTTCGAAATACTTTTGTAATCCAACTTTAGGTATTAGTAAATGTTTATAATCTATCAAAATGATTACAGGGCGATGTGTATTCAATAGCTCCTCGTCTTCAAATCAATGGCTGAAAATGTGCACCTCACAACATCCTGGCTGAGACCGGAAGAAATTGAATCCAGTTAGTTGGATTTACCAACAAAAAAGTGACGACAATGGCGACATCGTGTGGAATCTGTAGGAATTGCATGCAGGTCCATAATTAATTTTGTGCCCTTTTAACAACCCATGAAAGTGACGCATGGAAATTATTTTTAGCTTTTAGAGAGCAGTTTTTCTTGCGCTTTTCGATGAAACACACGATCTGTTATAGTCACAGCCGTGATTTAACCAGTTTTAGAAACTTCAGAGTGTTTTCTATCCACACATACTAATCATATGCATATACTATATTCCTGGCATGAGTAGCAGGACGCTGAAAAGTTGCGCGATTTTTAACAGAATGTTCGAAAAAGGAGGGGTTAGACTTAAGAGGTTTTAAGATTTAAATAACTTGAACATATTTTTTTGGTAACATTTTTCCCAATATATTTTTCTTCAGGCCCTGTCCTGCACCACTTCTATCGAGAGACAGCATCCAGTTGAAGCTATCTACTGCCTTTTCTCTCATGCCTTTTCACTCAGGAGCGAAACAGAAGTCCACATGAAGCCACCTGTGTGTCAGAAGAGGGAAGGAGAAAAATTGTTGAGTGTCATCCACAAAGCAATGATATGCAAATGTATATTGATATAATGCAGTGATACCCACATATTGGAGGAGCTAATTGTGTGTATCATACCAAAATATAACCCACAGACATGGACCTTAATGGAAAATCATCATTATACTTTGCTACCCCAAAATGGACAAATATGTCAAGTTTGACTGCTGGCCCATGGACAATTAGTCATTGTCATAGCCCATTGGTCACATAGCTGCCAGTGGCTAGATCCGTGGTGGTGGTATTCTTACTCAGTCACTCCAACTAGATCCTCACACAGTTTTCTGAATTGAGTGTAAAATGTGATCACAGACACAGTGCACAACATCTGTTTTGTGTTCATCATCCATTTGTATCAGGGTAAATCTGTTGGAATTCACTCTCTTTTTGACAGCACCCCTTTTGATTTGAATGAAACCTCCCATACTGTACATATTTTCCCATTGTAGAAGTGCTCAGAAAGTGACTTTTTGGACCTGAATAGCAAGACATTTAAGAGATAAAGGTGCTCAAAGTTAACCTATTTTGCATACCCCACTATACCACGAGACATCAATCTTCATCAATGGAAAAGATAAACAATTGAGTTTGATTTAAAAGCTTATAAACAGGGTTGTCAAACTATTTAATAATTTCTTTATAAAAAAATGTTTTATTACAAATATATAACTTTGTTTAAATCAAAAGGAATGCTGTCAAAGGGTGATTGAAATAGAATGTTTTTACCCAGCAATGTTTTAAATAAATACAATTATGGTTGACTTTTCTCATTAGGGTGTCTTTGCTGACAGGGCGTTACCATCCCACTGATGCGCAATGATGTCATCAAGCAGTAGCCTGAGGACTTCTTAGATCTCGAGAGGGCTTACAGCAACTTCGCCACAGACTTCATCACCCAGTCTGCCAGGAAGAAACAACGCTTCTTCCTCTACTACCCCTCCCATGTAAGCATCTCTTCTTTCTCCACTACCTCTCCCATGTGAGAAGCTAACAATCACTTAAAGTTCAAAGGTACTGTGTGTACCTCCAACAATTTTCCAGGTGAACAGACTCTGTCTTTCCCCCTCTTTCCTGTCATCCCTCCAGCACACCCACTACCCCCATTATGCAGGCCTAGCAGCGGCAGGGTGGTCTCATAGGGGTCCTTTTGGTGATGCTCTACTGGAGTTTGACTCTACATTAGGGAACCTGCTGTCAGCTCTGGAACAGACTGGAGTCCTCAACAACACATACTGTTCACTGCTGATAACGGGTAGGAGCTATGTCGCTGTGTGTGAGATGGTGTGTCAGTGTAGTTTACTAGTAGCGTGTACGGATATTATGTAATAGTTTAGTGTCATACCATGTGTGTTCCTGGGTTTACTACTGGTTTTAAAACAAATGTGAAAGGACTAAGAGCCTTTCACATTTTACCTTTGGTGAACCTCGCTTTCCTCATCCAGGCCTGAGTTGATGTGTATGTCCACCCCCCCCCTCACATTTAAACTAGATTTGGAACTTCATTTAATTTGAACTACCTTTTCCAGGAGTCACCTATGAGACATTATTAACACTCAGAGTTTAGCTCAATGCCATTTGGGCTGAAGAAGAGAAGATGAGTACATTGCATAATGTGTTCTTAAACCAGGCATAGTCATTGTGTGTCTCTGTTCGACTTAATTGGTGGCTCGTGGCAATAATTCTTGTTGTTGTTTTCCTCAATCAGCTGAATGCGCCGCTTAGTTTATAGAACCGTGGTTACGTGAGTAACCTTATTAGCGGCTTGGACAAACAGAGCGGTAAAAGCAGTTTCTAGCGCTTCTTGAAATAGTTTTCTTCCTACAAATTTGGTTATAGATTTTGAATGGTTGGAGCTATTACCTGTTTCCACCTACAACACAAGCTGGGTAGGACTCATTAGAAGGGAGAGAGTGATGAATCTGCACAGAATAACTACAAATGATCATACTTACAAGATTGTTTGAGGATTATCTGTGATGTTTTCCTAAACTTTCCAACATGTTCCTGAGGGAGGCCATGATGTTCTACCCTACAGACCCCAGTGAGAAGTACAGCCTGTTCGCTCTCAGGCTGGGCAAATACAAAGCCCACTTCTACACATGTGGTAAGTGTGTGTATGTGTGTTTGTGCATGCACGTCTGTGTGAGAGAGAGTCACACTTCAGAATAGGGTACTCCAAAGTTCCTGTTTGTGTTCCTGATGTGATTCCTGTGCTCTTTTGTAATTAGCCTTTTAAAAACAGGAAATGTCTAAACAGTAAGGTAAAGGGGCCAGCTTGATGCTGAAATGGAACCTGGCCTAAATCTAAAATCTCTGTTTCTGACCCACCTTCCCTGGTTATCTGTCTCCCATGTGCAGGCCACAGTGAGACCACCCCAGACCAGGACTGTCACATCTCTTTCCTGAAGCCCCATGATCCTCCCTTGCTGTTTGACCTGGTCTGACCTCAGTGAGAACTACCCCCTGTCCCTCCTGGGACGCCCGGACTTGCAGGCCCTGCTGCAGAGGATAGGGATGGTCAAGGACCAGTTCGAAGCCTCCACAGAGCTTGGGGAGACCCAGATCGGGAAAATCTAGAGCCCTGCCACTCCCTGCACTGCATCCCCAAACCTTTCTGCTGACAGTGTGGCTGATGCACCCTCAAACCTACAGTGCTACTTGTACTATATCTTTTGTAAGACTAGTTCAAGTACTTCTACTACTGTGGATGAAGTAGCCCCAAATGATTCTCTGAAATTGTGGACAGACTGTTCTTTAAGCCATTTGAGAAACTACTGTATGTGGGAAGGAGCACTTAGAAATGGTACATCCAGTTCCACGAGTGTCTTATCTACACATTCTAATTCTATGGATGATGGCACCATCATGTGGACAAACCCTGCAATTCAGTGACAACAACACCTAAAGACTACTGTATTGGCTAGTTTCAGGAAATACAGATCTAAAATACATTGTGTGTATTCTTTTTAAATACAGGATTGTATTAATACACTTTTATAGTGAGGGAGAATGTAACCTCTTACACCCAGAGAGGAGTGGTAGCCAAATTTAAACCTCTCTCTACTAACTAGACCCACATGAAAAATACTACAGTTTACTATAGAATACTGCAGTACTTACTATATAATTCTATAGTAAACCATAGTATACAGTAGGATACTATACTACACACTATAGTATCTCCCAATCTTGTGTAGTACTTACTATAGCATGTTGTAGAATATTATAGTAAATACTGCAGTATTTACATTCCCCTCCCCCATAAGTGAGAAACCTACATGCCAAGTAAAGACCATATATTGTGTTCCCTACAGGTTATATAAGAGAGCACAACCTCCACTTATATCTCAAAGATGATAAAACAAAAACACTATTATAAGTACTACACTAATGTCTGCAAAAACACTACAGTAAATACTATAGTATAGTACAATTCACAAAAACACTATAGTAAACACTATAGTATAGTAGTCTGCAAAAACAGTACAGTAAATAATACAGTAAAGTACAGTCCGCAAAAACACTACATGAATTACTATAGTATATACTACAGTTTTCTTTTACTACAGTATTTAATACTGAAGTTAACTGTCAATACTACAGTATACTAAAGGAAATACTACAGTATTCAATAAAGTCCACAAAACACTGCAGTGAATACTACAGTAAAGTCTGCGAAAACACTACAGTGAATACTAGTATTAATGCTATTTAAGTATACTATAATACTTTTTCATGAGGAACAACTTCATGTAAACAAATTGTACAAAGTCAGAGAGTGAATGGAAAATCTAAGGAAATGGATTTTACAGAATTCCGCGGCAGCTCGTAAGGTGTGCTGCAGTGTGAAGCTAATTTTACAGGAAGAACCACTGTATGTTATTGTGTGTTTGTATGCATGTGTCTGTGCCTATGTCTGTGTTGCTTCACAGTCCCCACTGTTCCATAAGGTGTATTTATATCTGTTTTATAAATCAAATTTTACTGCTTGCGTGAGTTACTTGATGTAGAATAGAGTTCCATGTAGTTATGGCTCTATGTAGTACTGTGCGCCTCCCTTAGTCTGTTCTGGACTTCTGGACTCCCTTAGTCTGTTCTGGTGAAGAGACCTCTGGTGGCATGTCTTGTGGGGTATGCATGGGTGTCCGGGCTGTGTGCCAGTAGTTCAAACAGACAGCTCGGTGCTAGGGTCAGTCTGTTATATCTGGAGTATTTCTCCTGTCTTATCCGGTGTCCTGTGTGAATTTAAGTGTGCTCTCTCTAATTCTCTCTTTTTCCTTTTTTCTCTCTCTCTCTCTTTCTTTCTTTCTTTCTCTCGGAGGACCTGAGCCCTAAGACCATGCCTCAAGACTACCTGGCCTGATGACTCCTTGCTGTCCCCAGTCCATCTGGTCGTGCTGCTGCTCCTGTTTCAACTGTTCTGCCTGCAGCTATGGAACCCTGACCCATTCACCTGAAGTGCTACCTTGTCCCAGGCCTGCTGTTTTCAACTCTCCAGAGACAGCAAGAGCGGTAGAGATACTCTGAATGATCGGCTATGAAAAGCCAACTGAAATTTACTCCTGAGGTGCTGACCTGTTGCACCCTCTACAATCACTGTGATTATTATTATTTGACCCTACTTGTCATTTATGAACATTTGGACATCTTGGCCATGTTCTGTTATAATCTCCACCCGGCACAGCCAGTAGAGGGCTGGCCACCCCTCATAGACTGGATCTCCTCTAGGTTTCTTCCTAGGTTCCAGCCACACCCCCACCTTTGGCATTCCTGTATTTTCTGTAGATATTATAAACATGGATTGCTACCACTGTATCATCAAAGGTACTATCTAAGTGAGTTTCAGAGATTGTCAGAATATGAATGTCATCTGTTACTAGCAAATTATTGATTTCATGAACCTTGTTTCTTAAGCTACATATGTTAATGTGGGCTATTTTTAACACTTTTCTGGGATGCTTGTATGTTTTTATTGCTTTACTGGGAAGCTTAGCAGAGGTAGACATGCTCAGGTTGTTTATGTTAGTGCAGGATGAGCTGCAGTGGACTTCTTTCTTGGGCACACCACCTCAGTGCTAACAGCATAACTCTGGATCATAGTCATATGATTACTGCACACAATAGCTGTGGGATCAGCAGAGGCATTCAGGGCAGTAAGAGGGACATAAATTAGGTTACTTACAATGTGTCTTCCAGCACCCCTGGGATAATGTACATTTGCTGGTATTATGACAACTCAGCGACACAATGGTAGGGATTAAATGAGCTGGGATTGGGTCATTGATAAGTCATTGTCTCAACACAGCCTTATAATGTTGTGAAAGGATCCAGGAACCCAAATAACTGTCAATAAATTTTACACCCACAGAGCTGCAAGTCTCGTAGACAGTTATGGAGGGATAAAAGTCTGCTGAACCGTCCAAAGCCACGATATATGGAGGGCAGAGGGACAGATATTATGGGGTGCTTGTTGGTGTCAAGTAATGACCCAATCAGTTCTTTAAAATCAAGTAGTGACCCAGTCAGTTCTTTAAAATCAATCTCCCCACATAAACCATGACAGTATCAGCCCCTGGTGACTGACTACCCCAGGAAAACACAGTCTTTGCCCCCGTTACAGATATGTGCCTCACCATCAAACTCCTTATCACAATAGCCGGAATGATCCAGACTCTGCCGTGTCTTGAAGCTGATTGCGAGGCCAGAACTCACATGAGAAGAGGACTCCTGAGACCCCGGCTGCCTGTAGGCCACAGCAACCAAACGGACAGAGCTCTGATCCAGAAAGCACAGCCCAATGGAGGGGGGCCGTGGTGGTCCAGGCTGTGCCCAGGCAGTTGATTGACTAGGACAGGGAGAGGTAGCTGGAGGGACATCCACAGCCATGGAGGGAACACCCAAGTCCCCGTCAGAAAACAGCTGGTACAGGGGCTCAAATCTATTTGAAAGTATTAAGTCCAGACGCGGGAAGAAGGCAGGCGTGCCTAGAACGAATCTTCTCCTTCTTTCTGGTTCCATGTTACGGATACAAGTATCCTGTGTGTGTATCCTGTGTGTGTTTTCTTTTCTCTCCTTCTCCCCTCACAGGTGAAAATCATCACTCCCCAATCAGTCAACAATCAATCATCAATCAGAAGACACACCTCCTCCTGTTTCCTACCCTATCACAGTTCCTTCCCCATGGTTTAAAAACCCCATCATTTGTTTGCTCTAGAGCGCTCAATCTCTTTGTAATGCCATGTTGGTAGATCTCTGTTTTTCATAGATTTCAGTAGCTCAATCTCTTTGTAAATGCCATGTATGTAGATCTCTGTGTTTCACTCTCTCGTTGTGTCTTAACCTCTCTTTTGTTTGAGCACCTCCAAATCACTTTGTCATCTCCTGTGAGTATTGTTTTGGTTATGGTGTTTCTTTGTTTGCTAGTGGGAAAAGGGGAAACCAAGACAAGTCGCCCATGGGCATACACTACCCGTAGGTAAACTTTGTTAAAAACACTAGTTAGAACTGGGCGGACCACCCACTGTATTTTTGGTTAGTTAGTTAGCTGTTGTTAAAGTAGGCTAGTCTAGCTTAGGGGTGTTTTTGCATATTTGTTTCTTTCCTTGGGTCCAGCTCAGCCCCTTTTCCTGCTCCCCCCATTACCGTGTGTTTATCAAATAAACCTTGAGTTTGACGGTAGATTTCAGTTGTCCTGGTTATTACGTTCACACTTTTACTTTGTCACAATTATAATTTGCATGAGTTATGTTACGCGTCTCATTACCATCCCCCCTAGACTGTCGGGCCAAAAGGGATTCGTAACATAAGTGGAGCCTCATCCGGGATATGTCTTTACTGACACCCATGCCGCTCATGTAGATTGTTGATAGTGGTATAGTTCAGTGTTGAGCGTCATAGCTGAAGTAGCATTAGTGTTTGCTATTTTCGTTGGCTCTTGTGAAGTAGTGTAAGATGGCTATTTTTGATTTGAAGTCCTTTTTGGATAACCCTTCGTGGGAGGTTTTTGACAAATGTCGTAGAGTTGATTTAATGACCTTGGCTGACCATTATTCAGTATCGATTCCACAGAGTTTAGTTAAGGCGGAGGTTAAACAGCTGGTGTTAAATGTATTGTTGGAAGAGCAGGTGCTTGTGTTACCGCTGCCTGAGCATACTACCCCTATAGGGGATGTTGCTGCTCCTGTAAGCCCATTGGTGTCTGATAATGAGGGCGAGGCTAAAACACCAGCCACATTGTCCCATTTTGATCCACTCTCCCCACTGTCAAACAGTGATGCCAGGAGGGATGTCTGTTTAGCACAGTTACAACTAGAGGTGGAAGAGAGAGCCCAAATTAGGCGAGAGACTCTCCAGTTGGAGATGTGTAAAATTGAGGCAGAAAAAGAACGAGAACCGCGGCAGTTAGATTTGGAGATGTGTAAAATTGAGGCAGATAAAGAACAGCGGCAGATGACGTTTAAAATGCGCCAGATGGAACTGGAGGCAGAGACAGCAAGGCTAGCCTTCGTTCCTACTGTGCCTGTTAGTGAGTCGTCCTCACCTGCTGTGTCCTCAAACACGTTTGACATTAGTAGGCAGATTGCCTTAGTACCTTTGTTCAGAGAGTCGGAGGTTGACTCCTATTTTTGTGTATTTGAGCGTGTAGCATTGAAGTGGCCTGAAGAGGTATGGTGTCTATTACTTCAGTGTAAATTAACTGGTAAAGCCCAAGAGGTTTTGTCAGCGCTACCTCTGGAGGACAGTTTGAATTATGAAGTGGTCAAAGCTACTGTTCTTCGTGCCTATGAGCTTGTGCCTGAAGCATACCGACAGAGATTTAGGTCTCATAGAAAGTCTTCTAGTAAGACTTATGTGGAATTTGCTAGAGACAAGGGAAATCTGTTTGATAAATGGCATGCTGCTAGTAAGGTAACTGATTTCAACTCTCTCCGGGAGTTAATCTTGTTGGAAGAGTTTTAAAAAATTGCTTACCCGAACGCATTGTAGTTTACCTAAACGAACAGAAAGTATCCTCCCTGGCAGAAGCGTCTGTGTTGGCAGACGAGTTTGTGTTGACGCACAAGAGTGTGTTTTCGGCTCAAACTGAGAGTAGAGCCACTGAGTTTCCTACCTTTAGCCCTAGTCGACCAGCAGTAGTATATCAAGCACGCCAGAAGACTGAGCGTTCCTGTTTCTATTGTCATAAAGTGGGACATATGATTAATGATTGCTTCCTGCTTAAACGCAAACAAGGGATGCCTCTTCGTGCCAAGCCGCCAGCAGGTGTTGCTCTAATTCGTACGGTTGTGAGGTCTGCAACAAAACCGGTGCCTAAGGGTAACTGTAGTTTGAAAGTCTCAGTCCCCGACCGCAGTTATGAACCATTTATTTCCGAGGGGTTTGTGTCCCTAACGAATGACGGAGCGTCTCATCGTCCGGTTAAAATCCTTAGAGATACTGGTGCGGCGCAGTCGTTTATATTGTCTGATGTGTTGCCCTTATCTGACGATACATACTGTGGTTCCAGTGTGTTAGTGCAGGGTATTGAAATGGGTTTTGTCCCCGTGCCGTTGCACTTTGTGAAAGTACACTCTGAGTTAATCAGTGGAATATTCAGAGTGGGGGTACGTCCTAAGTTGCCAGTGAAAGGTGTGACCTTTATAATGGGTAACGATATTGCCGGAGGAAAGGTAGTACCCGTATTGGAAGTATTGGATAAAAGTGACCACTCTCTCTCGAATGAGTTGGCACAGAGTTATCCACATGTGTTCCCCGCTTGTGCTGTCACTCGTGCTCAGGCACTACAAGAGGATGATCAAGAGGATGGATTGTGTGATACCTCTGAGAAGTTGATCACCTCTGACAAACAGCCCAGGAAAGAATTAAAGAACGTTGAACTTATTGCTGATGCAGTTACCAGTCACTCGTGAGCAGCTGATTGCTAACCAAAAGGTTGACAACAAGCTTGCTAAATGTTTTTCTAGTGTTGTCTCATTGGAAGAGGTGAAGAAGAAGAATGTGGCTTACTTCATTGATGGTAATCTCCTCATGCGTAAATGGAAATCCCATGTTGACGCGGGTGGAGATTGGAATGCTGTTTACCAAATAGTGATTCCTACAGCCTTTCGACAAAATGTGTTATCCCTTGCTCATGATCACCAGTGGTCTGGTCATTTAGGAATCACAAAGACTTATGATCGGATCCTTCGACATTTCTTTTGGCCGGGTTTAAAACAAGATGTGGCGCAGTTCTGTCGGACATGCCACACCTGTCAGATAACAGGAAAACCAAATCAGGTTATTCCTCCCGCTCCTCTTTGTCCAATACCTGTCATAGGTGAACCATTTGAGCATGTGGTGGTTGATTGTGTCGGACCGTTACCGAAGACAAAATCGGGTAACCAGTTTTTGTCTTGTGTCTAATGATTTTTGTATGTTTTGCAAGGTTGTTGCTTTGTTGTGAGTATTAATTGTAATACTGTGATCGCAATCCCCCCTAGGGTTGTTATTTTAAGGGTGGGAGTGTTACGGATACAAGTATCCTGTGTGTGTATCCTGTGTGTGTTTTCTTTTCTCTCCTTCTCCCCTCACAGGTGAAAATCATCACTCTCCAATCAGTCAACAATCAATCATCAATCAGAAGACACACCTCCTCCTGTTTCCTACCCTATCACAGTTCCTTCCCCATGGTTTAAAAACCCCATCATTTGTTTGCTCTAGAGCGCTCAATCTCTTTGTAATGCCATGTTGGTAGATCTGTTTTTCATAGATTTCAGTAGCTCAATCTCTTTGTAAATGCCATGTATTTCACTCTCTCGTTGTGTCTTAACCTCTCTTTTGTTTGAGCACCTCCAAATCACTTTGTCATCTCCTGTGAGTATTGTTTTGGTTATGGTGTTTCTTTGTTTGCTAGTGGGAAAAGGGGAAACCAAGACAAGTCGCCCATGGGCATACACTACCCGTAGGTAAACTTTGTTAAAAACACTAGTTAGAACTGGGCGGGCCACCCACTGTATTTTTGGTTAGTTAGTTAGCTGTTGTTAACCTGTTGCGTCTACCAAACCCGGATCCGGGTTTCTATTTACAGACCTAAGCTCATTACCATAACGCAACGTTAACTATTCATGAAAATCGCAAATGAAATGAAATAAATATGCCATCTCTCAAGCTTAGCCTTTTGTAAACAACACTGTCATCTCAGATTTTCAAAATATGCTTCTCAACCATAGGAAAACAATCATTTGTGTAAAAGTGGCTAGCTAGCGTAGCATTTAGCGTTAGCATCCAGCACGCAAGATTTCAACAAAAACATAAAAGCCTTCAAATAAAATAATTTACCTTTGAAGAACTTCGGATGTTTTCAATGAGGAGACTCTCAGTTAGATAGCAGATGCTCAGTTTTTCCAAAAAAGATTCTTTGTGAATTCGAAATAGCTCCGTTTTCTGCATCACATTTGGCTACCAAAAAAAAAACGAAAATTCAGTCCTCAAAACGCGAACTTTTTTCCAAATTAACTCCATAATATCGACTGAAAACATGGCAAACGTTGTTTAGAATCAATCCTCAAGGTGTTTTTCACATCTCTTCAATGATATATCGTTCGTGGAAGCATGGTTTCTCCCCTCAATCAAATGGAAAAGTACAAGCAGCTGGCGTTTGCGCACCGAATTCCACGCAGGACACCAGGCGGACACTTGGAAAATGTAGTCTCTTATGGTCAATCTTCCAATGATATGCCTACAAATACGTCACAATGCTGCTAACACCTTGGGGGAACGACAGAAAGTGTAGGCTCATTCCTTGCGCAATCACAGCCATATAAGGAGACAATGGAAAACAGAGCTTCAGAGATTCTGCTAATTTCCTGCTTGACGCATCATCTTGGTTTCACCTGTAGAATGAGTTCTGGGGCACTTACAGACAATATCTTTGCAGATTCTGAAACTTCAGAGTGTTTTCTTTCAAAAACTGTCAAGAATATGCATAGTCGAGCATCTTTTCGTGACAAAATATCGCGCTTAAAACGGGAACGTTTTTTTTATCCAAAAATGAAATAGCGCCCCTAGAGATCCAAGAGGTTAAAGTAGGCTAGTCTAGCTTAGGGGTGTTTTTGCATATTTGTTTCTTTCCTTGGGTCCAGCTCAGCCCCTTTTCCTGCTCCCCCCATTACCGTGTGTTTATCAAATAAACCTTGAGTTTGACGGTAGATTTCAGTTGTCCTGGTTATTACGTTCACACTTTTACTTTGTCACAATTATAATTTGCATGAGTTATGTTACGCGTCTCATTACCATCCACCCTAGACTGTCGGGCCAAAAGGGATTCGTAACATTCCAACACGCATCCATTTACGCTCACCTGGAGTCGAACAACGAGCAGACATTTTCTGGTTCAAGCTAGTAGAGGGGTGTAGTGGCAGAAATTGATCAGAGTCCAGGAAGGTCCCATTATCATCCTCTCGAATGTTTTGATAGGAAGCATTTGATAGTCTCATGGAATCCTTATTCAGTTCAAGGTGCTTGGTCAAATTTGTAATTTCTTCATGAAGAGTAATAATCCTTTCTTTAGCTGCATCAAGTTCAAAACATTTTTCACAAATGAAGGTATCCATTGGACCTTTCCCCGTGACAACTCCGAACATATTGTAGATCAAACACTTACTAGCATGACAGACCCCAGCAGATCCAAAGGAGTTTTCACTGCTGAACGTTGACACTCCAAGGGAACAAACATTTCCTGGTGCCGCCGGGAACTTAGATGCTCCCTCCATGGCCACGGATGCCCCAACCAGCGCCCCACACAACTGTGTTGTAATCTGTCTCTGGTTGAATGTGGAGAGCGAGAGAGAAGCGCAGGGAGATGGGTGATAACTGGGTCGGTTGTCAGTGGCAGCTCGTTCCGTGCTACATGTCCCCAGTGTCTGAAGTCGAGTGGGATACAAAACATACAATTACAGCATGTACTGGCCAACAATTGGAGTCACACTCACACACTGGAAATAAGGACTTTCCTTTAGTAGTTCTATAGAGAGCGTTGTAGGAGTTGAGCTCTTGGTAGCCTGGTTCAGTTGTTGGTATCCAGGTACTAAAGTTTCCAGGGGTAAAAAGTTGAATGAAAAAAGTTGAGTGAGGAAAAAACAAAGAAGTTGGTAATTGTGTTAAATGCAGAGTTTTGATTAAATGGTTATTAAAAGTACAACAACGACAAACAGCACAGCAGAACGACAACGCGGATGTGTGACGTTTTTCAGGAAAGCAGTCACGTGTGCTGTACGATGGGGTTTTCTTGTCAGGTCATGTTTCTACTTGCACGAATGCACACACACAAACAGAAAAAAGATTGTAACTTGGACCTAAATCATGCATTAATGTTGACATTTGAATTACAGTGGCATATTTAAGCAATAAGACCCGAGGGTGTGTGGTATATAGTATGGCCAATATACCACAGCTAAGGGCTGTTCTTAGGGACAGTGAAGGGCTGTTATTAGTGCCTGGATACAGCCCTTAGCCGTTGTATTTTGGCCACCACAAAACCCAGAGGTGCCTTATTGCTATTATAAACTGGTTACCAATGTAATTAGAGCAGTAAAAATAAATGTTTTGTCATACCTGTGGTATATGGTCTGATATACCACAGCTGTAAGACAATCAGCATTCAGAGCTCGAACCAACCAGTTTATTACTGGGGTTGGGATTTTACTCTATAAATGCACTTTAGACAGATGATTCATAGAAATTGTGATCCAGCAGCACAGTCACACAACCACAAGAAAGAGACAGTCAGACGCATCCCGACATCAAGCATATAGTTTATTCATAAGATCAAACCCATGACAAGGCAGTGTTTTTCTTTGTTTTTATTTTACATTTTGACAAGTCCCCCTAATGATACAAGAGAGATGAATGTGTTTTTGTCACATACTGATGCTCTAGTTATACAGTGAATAATATTGTTTATGGATAAAAATTAAAAGTAGATTAACTGTTAACTGGATGTCTGAGCTGCTATACATGACTAGAGGATACTTGGTGGTTGGTTGGTGTATTTTAGCTATCAGGGAAGTTCAAAGGACTTCAATTAAGCTGTTATAAGACAGTGAAAATACACGAAACAAACTGGTACAGTTAAGAGATGGCACACATCTGGAGCTCAAAGCCATGGGCTACATTGTCAAGATGCGATAGGTTCCCGTCAGAGGTGTGGACTCGAGTCACATGACTTTGACTCAATTCACAAATTTGATGACTTGAGACTCAGCCTGATAGAAAATAAAATACCTTGATTATCTGGCCAGGTTTGGAACGATTTGACTCCGTGGAGAGCCAGAGACAGTATCGCACTTGCAAAAAACAACAACATATTGGCTAGTGAAACGCACACATGGACCTATGATTGGACCAGCAAAGTCACCCAACACTGGGTGAGCTAGCGTAGTGAGAAGGTTTTAGGGAGTTGAAACTGAATGGGCAAAATATATATATATTTTTATACATATTTTAATAGGCTATATATAGCCTACCATTTGTATTGTATATTTATACAATTGCTTATTCGATCTGGTCATTAACATAGGCCTACGCCATTGAACAATTATTTTTAAAACATAACATCTGTGCTTCAGAACCAAAAAGCTGCGCGTCTTGACTGTTGACCAATGTCCAGTCATCAGCATTGGTGCGCAAAGGCGGTCGCACACATCCAAATAGTGACCAAAAAGCACTTGTTTAATTTTCTCCGATGTTGCCTGGTAACAACAGAGTAGCCTGCCTACATTAATATGATCCATATAAAGTACCGTTTAGCAATGGTGATTTCATTTATAATTTTCAAATTTCAGATATGGCTTAGTTTGGGTGGGTTATAATTATACAGCTCAGTGGTAACATCACACTACCTTCAATGCTTATGGGATGAAGATGTAACAGATTCTGGCGAATTAATTACTTATTTGTGAGGAAGAAAAAGGCTAGACAGATCATGCTTTCCATCCGATCCGACAGCCTCTGCTGCATACAGGTAGGCCTTTTGATCCTGATAGCTCTGGACTCCAGCGAAGTGACAATGACCACGTTTACATGCGCACAGTAGTCCGGATAGGAGCTCATATCCTATCCGCTAAATTGTTTACATGCACCTCTGATATCCCGCTCACGAGTAACCGTGAATAAACATAATATTCCTCATTTAAATTAATATGGACTAAATGGGATAGTAACTGAAATATGGACACTGACTGTAGGCCTATTACCTCTCACACGTAGCGGGGTGAGTATAATTTGTGGAACATTCCAACTTTGTAAATAACAAGGTTGCCAACAAACAACGCATTCAAAGTTCTATAGTGGCAGAATAAGATACCGGGTAGGTTGTTGGCAGTTTGGTTAAGTTTTTCACTCACCACGTTTATTCAGAAGAACGTATATCCTTGATCTGGTAGCCTATGGACAAAGATTAAGAATAATCTATGTGGTGAGTTGATGCCTATTTAGCAGCTAGATAGCTAGGTGAATTGATCGTGCTACTTTGTATGCGTTGTTTGTTGGCATCCTTGTACTTCACGAAGTTTTTGGAACAGATTCATGTTGGAAGTGGAACGTTCCACAAATTATACTCACAACATATAGCATAAAATATGAACTCCTTTAGAATTCTGTATTTATTGCAGTAAAATTATACAACAAATGTTAATTTCGTCATGGGAACAGGAATGGAGAAATATTATTTATTTCAGCATCTCGAGAAAATACAAATGCAGCTATGTGTTATCTTTGACACTGTAATGCAAGCAGACATATGCACCCAAGCCAAACTGAAGTCTTATCAGAAATGTGTTTAATTGTTTTCTCAGCTTTTCTTTTCCTTAAAACCAGTCAAACTGATTACATTTTGCACAGGACCAATCTTTCCACTGTTTTGGAGTTGTTGCATTTTCTTTCAGGTCCCTAAACAAAACAGACAACGTTACCGGTATTTACTAGATTACTAATGCATTAATTCTATCAATGTAAGACATTATTCTGGTGAGCACTACTTTATTTAGTCTTCTGGTGCAACCATTTATGACAGAAGAGAAGCTGCATGTAGGCCTATCTAACCATAGTTGACAAACAATTGGCCTACCAAATGTAGTAAATTATATGGCCTACCAAATGTCAGAAGTTATAAGCAGAAAGTTGTCTAAATTAGTGGTGAATGTAGCTAGTCGGCTATACGGTCCAGTATGGAGTAGCGGCAAAATAAATTATTATGGTGGATTGAATTTGACAGGTAGCCCACCCTTTGAAGTGATTTGACAATCTGACGAAAACGTCATCGCAGAACCCCATGGTCTGCACAACACAACATATGTGCAACTGAGCCTGCGCAGACAGCAGTAAAGGGTATAAGTTGTTTACATCCCGTCTAAAATCAGCATATCCCAGGCATTTTATCTGGGTTTCTCATAACCGGGACAAAAGCTTTTTTGGGTTATTGTAATTGGGATATGATGTTTATATGCACCATCTCAAAAACAGAATACTTGAGTATCCTGAATAATAACGGGATATTGGTGTGCATGTAAACGTGGTCACTGTGACATGATATCCCTAGTTGAAATCGACAGCTAACATGAATGACTTTCAGCTCAAAATGCAGGTGTAAAAGGGTTCTGACTTGTGTTTATTTGTGTATCTTTCGTTTTGAAAATGCATCACCGTTTTTTGGCCGTAATGATAGGCTAAATTTGAGCAGCGATTCTGCGCATCTTTGCGTGGGGGTCTCGAACTTTGAACCATTCCTTTTTGGGGGTTGCGGGTCAAACAGTTAGAAAACCACTGAGCTGGCAAACAGATTGCTGATTTGCTGAACAGCTATAGGATCGTGTGCAGCGCAAACGTCAAATTGTAGGGACAGAGGATTGTCATAAATTAATATACATCTCATTTTTTTTTGCTGATGATCAAGAATATGAACCGTTTACTTTGCAAGCTCATCAGCAATGGGGCATCAAGCAACAATTTCTAGCATAGGCCTACTGGTGTTTTGGTATGTCAAAATTGCTTGAAATGTATAATTTACTTATAAGGCTTGCATTTGGAATTTGGTAAAATAAATTATTACATAATCAAAAGGTGATGTTGACAAAATAATGAAAAGGGCTGTCTGGTAGCCTAAAAAAATGTACAAAGATTTGTAGTTAAACAAGCCTTTGCCTGTATATTTTTTATTTTTTTACTTGATTTGAGACACACAAAAAACTTGCGACTCGACTCGCTCTTAGAATGCAAGACTAGGACTTGACTCAAGACTCAACCCGTTCTACTTGGGACTCGATTTGAACCTTGTGACTTGAGATTTGACTCAAGACTCAACCCGTTCTACTTGGGACTCGATTTGAACCTTGTGACTTGAGATTTGCAGTGACTCGAATAATAGTGACTTGGTCCCACCTCTAGTTCCCGTGTGAAAGCAGACTCTGAAAGCTATTTTAATTGGTTAATCTTTACTACTCTGCTCTATCAGCGGATTGGCCAGCACTTGAGTGGGTGTGGCATTGGATATCAGCAAGGTGACACTTTACGTGTGTCCCCTAATGACAATGTCACAGATTTGCCTAAAAGCGGTGCTGCTGAAGCCTGTCTGTGGGGTGAATGTCTGAGTTAGCAAGAACTTAGTGGTTCACAAAACATAGTGGTTTGATGTAGAGACAGTGACGTGTATGGAAACGCAACACGCTCAAATTAAAACAAATAATAAAAGGAAATGTACAATGTTTTCTCTCTTTCCATTGTGGTTTTCATGGTTCTTTTTTGAATATGTCTCCTTTTATTTGACATATTCCATTTCAATAACATCCTTAACGTAAAGGACACAGCACTATCTTGTTGACTCTCTATAGTATTTACAGGATCTAACCGACAGCAATACACATTTAGATTATACCCTCTCTCCCCTCCTACTGACACCACTCTCACAAATAATAAACTGGTCACCATGGAGGTCCCATGACTCCTCATCACCAGCGGATCAACAATGCTCTCCTCTACAAGATCTTCTTCTTGCTGTTTGATACTTGTTGAAGAATAAAAGCAGTAGACGAGCATCCCTCGTCTTCTACACTCAACCTGATATTGGGGATTGCAGTATGACACCTGTTATTTCAATTCATTCTGTGTTGGCCACCTCTCTACTCCCTTCATCTGTTTAGATGTTATACTGTAGGCTACAGTATGCTATGTGAACTGGAAAAGACAACTGTAGAAAGTAAAATGTCCTATTATAAGTACGCAAACGATGTACTGTATATTACCTATGATAAGAGTGAAATCAAGGAGTACATGTGGAAAGGTCAACTTCTCAGGACATTTATCAGGCAGAATATGAGCTATTAGACATTGTAAAGTCAACTTCTAAAACTGTTGGACGGACCAAAGCAAGCCTATTATATCCAAGAAACTACCGGTCTTTCAATGGTAGCACTTCAATATCAAATATTTTTCTAACTTAAAGGGGAACTCCTCTCAAAAACTATATTTTTGTATTTTTCCATAAATGATTAGCATTTTGCATCATCATCATGGTGGCCGGTGACATCTTGAAAGTCTAATATCTTGAAAACTTAAATGCTTAAACGGTCTATCCTCATTTTGACTTGATCCACCTTAAAGAGAAGGTAGAAGGACACAGAAGGCACCACTACTTTCTTAGTCAGCATTATCGATGTCATGACTTTACTTTCCTTGTCGCCTTATGGACAGTCAACCAAGGCCAATCTGGCCTTATTCTCAGTGGACTCAACTCAAACAGGGACGGACACCCACCTGTACAACAGTGCTTCCTGTGAGGGAGTAGTGTTGAACAGTCAGAACCGTGGGATTATGGCTTCTCCTGAAGAGGACCTTCAACTGTCCTCAACCTGATATTCAGACTGATTATCTCTGTACATGCACATTAGGACACTTCACAGTTGGACCAGATGGAAAGGAATATAACATTGGATTGTTTCTGTAATACTGTATTTGCATCATTAGAAGTCCAGAAGCTGAATGATTCTCTCTCTTTTTTTATCTTTAAAAAAAAAAATCTTTCTCTCTGTTCCCAAAGCACTGACAGTTATCGCCCCGTTTCCATAGCAACCTCTTCCTGCCACTGCTGTGTTTGGAGATTTGATCAGAGGAGCTGTTGTCCAATGACAGATGACTACTGAGACAGTTATGGACCATGGCAGACAGGGCTTACTATCAGGTCAACATCATCAACATAAGTCATAACCCTTTCAATGTAAAAATGACCAATATGATGAAGAGCCTCCATTGCAAAACTGAGGCTTCATTCCATTTTAGCCCCTAGTCCCTTCCCCTAGCTCCTGCTCAATGTTCACACCCACAGATCTGAAAGGATCTGGATAGGTGTAATAAATATGATGGCAACTCCATTTAGCTCAATTGAAGGGCTAACTGTGGCCATCACCATGTCGCTTACACCTGCTCGGTCCTTTCAGATCTGACGCCAGTACATTTTCAAACTATGAATAGAAAATGGTGGACTTCAAAGCTGGGGAAGGAACTAGAGAAGAGAACTGGAACCAGGCATAAGCCACATAACACAACCAGTGAAAGGATAAGCTCTCTGAAATAGGTCCAAGTCCCACCAATTGTTCCTGACCCACCATTTGGTAAACACTGGGCTAAAACATCATCCCTCTCTTCCTTTCTATTTCTTTATTTTTCCTTTCTTCACTTCCTCTTGTTTGATTATTGGTTGTGGATGCTACTTTCATAGTTTGTCTTAGTCATCTGTATTTCTCTACTGCTTATACATAGGTGTTCCTAATGTGTATATTTACAGACCACACTTTCTTGTACACGATACAGGTGTTAGCTCGGACCAATCACATCAATGTACTCTCTCTCTTCTTCGATCTTTGAACAAAAACATATTTACACCAAACCTCACCTGACCAAATATTATGCTTAATGTCCTCTTGATTTTTGCGCCATTTGTGTGTCCTAATTTTCTGTGTGTGATTGTGTGTGCATTACCCTCCTAGCCATGCATTGGAACATGTGAAATAGCAGTAGTAGGAATTTCATTGTTGTTATTGTTTTTTAAACCGAGGAGGATACATAATATCTAAAATACGGTACCAAGACTTATTCCTAGAACCGTATCATAGAAAAAGAAACAGGCAATCCATCTAGAAGATGGAAAATAAACGTATAAACAAATGAATCAATAAATAAGTCAATAAATTAATAAAACACGTCGCATACTGTAGAACGGAAATTAACATTCCAGTTTTAGAGGGATACTGTATATATGGGGTATTTTACAATGGAAAGAAGAGCCACCAGTACCCCCTGGTGGTGAGATTGATGAACCTACACAAGCAGCAGCAGGAAGAAGAGGAGATTGTTGTCATGGCAACACTTCCTACTTCCTGCCTGCTTTACTCCAGGTAGATGTCTTCGGTGGGGCAAGCGTACTCCAAGTGCTCCTGGTAATACTCCTGGAAAGCCCGTCTAGAGAGCAAGACAGAGAACAGAGGCCTTAGCTTAACAAACAGATGTCTACAATCAAATCACCCTGCAATAATGTCTCAGCCAGACTCACATCATGGTTCTAGCCCAAGATGAGCATCAGCTTAGTAAACATTTACCCATACCATTAATTAATGTCTGAAGCCTTTCTGTCCACTAACCCTGACTCCCCAGCCCATACCGTCCTGCTCTGCCCTCTGCTTTGCTGTGTCGACCTTGAACCATGGCCATCTTTAATAATTCAAACCCAATTTGCCTGATTCAGACAAGACAGGACAGGAACTACAGACATTATAAACCCCAGCTCACACACACACTCCCTCCCTCTCTCTGTCTCTGTCTCATTACTCAATACTTTGTAATGACTTCTTCTCCTCTCCAGCATGCCAGCTGAACTAAAGGGCTTGATACTATAGGTATAGTAGTCTATGGTTTCCAACATTCTTATTCAGACCACAGTATAACAGTTTGTCATATAAGCAGTAATGACCGAGATTGGGAGATAAAGCAGTGCTAAAGCATTGTTAGGTTCAACCCTAATACACTACACCCCCCCCCTAGCACTGCCTCTCTGTTTTGCACTATCCCGCAAGCCACATCGAGTCAGAGGGGTCTTCCAATTCAACTCTGAATGAAGGGTAGTGCCTTTTCAGTATTCTAGTTGGCCCTCCACACTAAGTAAATTGACATGCAGACTTCTTTTCGCGTGGTTGTCAAAACTCCCAAAACTGCAACCCAAGGGTCTAAAGTTTCTTCAAGAAGATGGCTGGCAAAAATACTGGGATGGAAACACATGTAAGTAATCCTAACTTTAAAAAACAAATTACGCAAAAAATGTACAGTTCAGAGGAATGTGTTCGTTAATGTATACTGAACACAAACATACAATGCAACATGCAACAATTTCAATGATTTTACTGAGTTACAGTTCATTTAAGGAAATCAGTCCATTTAAATAAATTAATTAAACCCTAATCTATGGACTTTACATGACTGGCCCAGCGAATCAGAATGAGTTTTTCCCCACAAAAGGGCTTTATCACAGACAGAAATACTCAGTTTCATCAGCTGATAGTCTCAGATGAACCCGCAGGTGAAGAGGCCGGAAGTGGAGGTCCTGGGCTGGGGTGGTTACACATGGTCTGCGGTTGTGAAGCCGGTTGGGAGTACTGCCAAATTCTCGAAAACAATGTTGGAGGTGGCGTATGGTAGAGAAATTAACATTCAATTCCCTGACAACAGCTCGTGGACATTCCTGCAGTGAGCATGCCAATTGCACGTGACAAAACTGCACGTTTTAGAGTGGCTTTTTATTGTCCCCAGCACAAAGTGCACCTGTGTAATGACCATGCTGTTTAATCAGCTTCTTAATATGCTACACCTATCAGGTGGATGGATTATCTTGGGAAAGGAGAAATGCTCATAAACAGGGATATAAACACATTTGTGCACAGAATATGAGAAAAATATGCTTTTGTGCGTATGTGATCTTTTATTTCAGCTCATGAAACATGGGACACACAGTTAACATGTTGCGTTTATATTTTTGTTCAGTATAGACAAACATGATTATGCATATTTTTTGGTCATCACTACGGGGGCACAGCCAATGCCTTACTGCGACTTCAATAAAACAAACAGTGCTGTGGAGAGGCTCTACATGCCTAGGTTTACAAGCACAGCTTAAAGGGGATTGAGAATCATACTCCAAAGTGTGTCCTATAGCAGAGATGGGTGTGTGAAAGGGAGACTGAAGTACTGTGTGTGACTCACCCAACACTCTCGGCCACACGCCGCATTGACTCCTGGGAGACAAAGACGTGGCAGGCGAACCTGTTCAGCATGGGGTGTTTAGTGATGAAGCCAAAGTAGCTGAGGAGTGAGAGAGGGGGTTAAGTATAAACAAATAAAGTTGAATGTTCTACCTTTATTCTTTGGTGTTTTATTGTCTAATGAAATGTATCCTCAACATTAACTTTCATACCAATTGTTTTTGGGGTGGCATCCACAGAAAGAGATGTTCTTCATCTGGAAGAAGTGACTACATCTGTCAAACTGGAGAGAGAAAGGGAGGGGGGAGAGAGATGCTCATATTATGTGGTAGTTTCAGCATCCTTTTGATTGCACTACAGTCGCTTAAGAGTCTCTGCCAAAAACATATATGTCCCTGTTACGTCCCCAGTTTCTGTGTTGTGGTTTGTTATGTGTGTGTTTCAGGATGGCTTCCTGAAATCCCCCAAGCAGCTGATTGGTCGACTCCATGGCTAATTTACTTTCTTTGCTTTGGTTCCGTCCAGACCCTTTTCCCCATATTACCGTGTGAAGGAATAAATTCCTATTAAACGGTAAAATCTCTGCCTTTTGTCATCCTTACTCGCACCTACAGTCCCATACCTCCTTCACTTCACGGGGAGTTGAGTTGTAGCAGGGAGTTGCGTTCCCTCTTCATAGAGGCGTGCGTAACAGTCCCAGTTTACACTCGTCTCTTACCATCACTTACACCTCCCCATATCTCTCACCTCATCCACAGTGTCATATTCGTCCTCCAGGCTCATCACCAGTTTAACCCCTTGTAAACTAATCTCCAGCTCACACAGAGAGGGGGGTCTCACATGGACCGTCCGCTTCCGCGCTATCGCAATCTGACAAAGAGAGAGTTCGATACAGATCAACTTTGTTAATTGAACACTGTTTCAGACTATTGAGCACTCTATGACCTGTTAGTTTACCCAACCCAGAGTGGTGCATTTCCTGTTTACCTTCTGCATGGCGGCACAGAGGATACCATTGCCTTGGTGATAGGGCACCTCCACAGAACCCAGGAACTGAACGCTGAAACTGTCCATCCAGGCTGGGTTCCTCTTCACTCCTACCGGAAGTACACACACAGGAGGTGACATCAGACTGGAGGCATTTACGTACCGTCTATTTTATCTTATTGACATCCAGGTTATGTGTCTCCAGTGATGACATACTCTGTATAGAAAGGGAACTTTCCAGTAAAACTGTGCTCCTACCGGACATGAACGTAACGTTTATGTCTCTCTATCACTCACCCATTATCTCCTTGAACTGCCCTATGACCTCATGGGCATAGAAGGCAGGGAATATGCCCATCTCTCCCGTCCGCATGTTGTAGCCTCTGTACCAGTAGTCATCCTCCTCCTCCTCGACATACAGAGGGTCGTCCACATCCAGCTCCAACTCATCAACATGTCTAGGGATAAACCTGTAGGAGGCAGGAGACAGAGGGTATAGATACACACACATGACTTGGTTTTAGTGAGGAGGAAGCAGCATCTGTCTGGGTATCAGGTGACTCCCCGAGGAGAGGCTGTTAGCTGAAGAAACAGCAGAGACACATTTAGGGATGGAGGGAGGAGGGGAGAGAAGAGGGAGGGTGGTAGGAAGGGGGAGGGGAAGTGCTGAATGATTTAGGTTTTATAAAGGTTAGGGAGAGAGGAATGATTCAGTTACTGAGGAAAGGGGAAACAGTGAGCACACACACACACACACACACACACACACACACACACACACACACACACACACACACACACACACACAGTGAGGCCCAGGTGGTGGCAGCCTGGTGTGTGTATAGCTGTTCCCCCTGCAATTTCACTAGGGCCATGACACCTGCCCCCCTCTCACTCTCTCCTTTCCTCTCTTCCTCCCTCCATCTCTTCTTCCCTCCCTCTCTCCAGACCACTAGTGATTCACCACAGTCACGTCTCCTACTGCACACAACCATCCTTTATCCCATATCACCTACAATCCATAGTGCATGTGTGGGACTAAGAACAAAGAGTCAAACAGATAAGAGATTATAACATACTCTCTTGAAATGATAACGTTACAATAATTACAGTTTTTTCTCTGATCATGATTTCAGATTGCTTGTTGTGTTGCTCTCTGTTTATATAACACGGTATGGTATGTCTGTAAATGATGTTCTGAATGCTATGACTCACCTGTATACAGCCCTGTGTGTCTGGTCCCTCTCCTCTCCGTTGATGGCACAGGAGAACAGCCCAAATGACTCTGTACCTGTACAGGTAAACACAAACAGTGAGATCACTGATACACACGTTGGGAGGGACATTAATATAACCCATAGGACCTCTCTGAATAACATCTAAATTAATTATAACTGCATCGGTCAAAATAACTCATTACGATGAAATTCTTCTTCTTTCCATTTGTAATAGATCCTTAATTATGTAGACGAGATCTTTTATCATGCTACAGCTTGGGAGAGCTAACATGAACACTCTGGACTCAGTAAATGAGACATATTCAGTTGGGATCTAACTTGGTACAGGCCTGAACATGAAAGAATACAACAACCACGTCTCAGTCACTAGTAAGCACAGTCATGGGTGGTACTGATAACTCAAAAATGTACTCAAAAGGCATACGTGAAATATGCAAATAAGCCTAAACACAGCGTAAAAAAACCCCACCCAAAATAAAACCTCTATCAACGCAGTTCCACAAAGAGCCATAAACTTATTTTTGTAGAACCTTTTATGATAGTTCCTTTTGGAATCAAAAATTGTTTTTTGGCGCTCTTGATTTTTCTATGGGTCTTCAAATAACCATCCCATTTAAAGTTTGTTCAAATAACCTAAAATGGTTCCCCTATAGCATCACTCTGAATAACCTTATTTGGTTCCAACTGGAACCTGTATCTTTAAGTGTAGGATACTTACTAGAGGATCGTGAGGTGCTGTTGACAAATACGTTGAGGAACTTCTTGGAGAAGTGCATGTCAGCCTCAGGTGAGGAGTCTTCTGACGAGCTGAGGAGTTCTGGCCGCACCCCTCCGTTCCCCCGGAAGTACCCCACCTCCCCCGTCCCCAGAGGGTCCTCATCACACAGTGTAGACAGCTCACTGTCATCACTCAGCACAGAGGTGCATCTGGGAAGGGCACGGTTCACACAGGTTAGTCATAATAGCTTAATAGAAGAAGACAATATAAAAGCATCCATAATGCACTATAAAGTTGACTCCTGATAAATCAGCTTGCGACTGTTGTGACAGCACTGACTAAACAGGAGTAATTAAACAACTTGATGTAAATGACTTTTAAATTGCCAATAGAATAAAATTCAACTAAACCCTTCCACAACAAAGATGGGCCCTTTCTCCATGTAAGTACCTCCTTAGGCTGACCAGCTCCAGTGTAGTGTTCTCATCCACCACCAGAGTGTACTTCATGGAGTCGTATGCCAGACCGTCGTCATCCGGCTGGGACCGCAGAGGGAGGTCTCTCTCACACAGGGTGCGTTCCTGCTCCAATAGGGTGAGGTCCCGGACACTCTCGTCGATGGGCGGAGAGCTATCCAGGTACTGGTGGCTGCCACCGTAGGATGACTGCTTCCTCAGGCAGCTCAGGAATGGGGAGGAGTCTCCCTCTTCCTCTTCCTCATCATTGTCAGTGGAGTAGGTGAGGCTGAAGCATCGGTTGGTCTGGGCCGTGGGGATATCCAGGGTCATGCTGTGTTTGACAGTGTTGATGCGTTCCAGGGAGGCCGTAGAGTGTCCGTTGGGCTTGGCCTCTGTCTCGCGGCCCTCGTCCTTGTCAATCGCCACGCTCTCACTCAGAATGGGAGAGTCCAGCTCCTCCGTACCCTCCAGCATCATCAGGTCGTTATCGGGCTCCACAGTATCGTCATCTTCTTCATCCTGCCTCTTGGTGTTTTTGCCTGATTTAGGGCTGGTGATTTCTTTCTCAGAGTCCTGAGTGTGATTGTTGTTTGTGGTTACCCTGTTGCCATAGCGCTCCACGATCACCGGTCTGATGGTGTCAGCTGTGGGATTGCTCTTGTACAGACAGGGGCCAAATCTATCGTTGGCTTTCCCTGTATTCCATTTGGGCAGCTCTGCACTCTTCTCCATCTTCTCTCTCTCCTTCCACTCCTTCCTCAGACCCTTCCCTTTTTTATCCTTCGATTCCTTCGTCCCAGATTTCAGCATTCTTTCACCCGCAGCGTCGGTGAACGTGACTGGCTCGATGTCTGAGGAGGGTGAGATGGTGTCCGAGACGGACACTGACCTCTTGAAACAGTCCTCGGGACAGCTAATTGGATAAGACCCCTCCAAGATCATCTTGTTCACCAGGTTGTTAAGCAACCAGGGTGAGTCTGAATTCTCGCTCAGCTCGTCCTCGCTCTCCGACTCTGACTCTCCCTCACTGTTACCGTCGTAGTCGTCAGCATGAGTGGGTATGAGTCTGGGTCCCACTGGCAGGTAGAAGGAGTGTTTGAAGCTCTCCAGGCTGTGGTCGGGTTCTATCTGGAGTACCATCTGTTTGGACCTTCTGTCCTCCTCACAGCGTGGGGGTGGGGGCAGGGCCTCATCTGGGTCAGCCTGGTGCTCATAGGGCAATTCATCATAATCATCTACACTCTGTAGGCCCATCAGAGCCTGGTCGTCATCATAGGGCTCTGGGGGCAGGATGGGGGAGTCAGCAGGTGGGGGGGTGGCTAGGCGGGGGGAGGGTAGTGGTGAAGGTGAGGGTAAGGGTGAGCCCACTTTGATGGGGTCTAGGTGGCCAAGGAGGTGCGATACCTTCATTCCCACAATGCTGCTGTCCTGTTCTAACTCGTTGTCAGGGCCCAGTTCCTGGTCGGAGGTGGGTGAACTGGCCTCCTCGATGGAGTTGGTGAGGTGGGAGGAGCGTCCACTACTACTGTCATCACTGGTCATGTCCAGCTCTGTCTCTGAGATGGAGGAGATCATATTGGAGACCAGGGGTCCTCCGCAGGCAAACGCTGCCTCCAGCTCCCCCTCAATGTCTGATTCTGACCCGGGAGAGCTCAGGTCATGCTCTTGGTCTGAGGTGGCGTAGCACCGCTTGGCATTCATGTCAGCAATGCCAGGGTCCGAGGACGGAGAGGTGGAGTCATTGGCCGCCTCATTGGCTGTAGCTGGAAGCTCGCTCTGGTCAGTGTTTCCGGATTGGTCGAGAACATCAGAGCGGCTTGATGGCATATAGCTGGAGAAAAAAGCCAGCTCACAGGGCTCGATGGAGGGGAACTCAACGTAGACTGAGCTCTGGTTCTCCTTACACGCCATGTCATAGGTCTCCTTACACATGAACTCTACGTCAAAATCTTTTTCCAGCTCCTCACCCGACAGAGGGGTGTCAGCTCCGTCATTCCCCCCAATGGGAGCAGTGGAGGACAGGCATCGGCTGGTCCCGTCTGGATCGTTTTCCAGTTCCCGGTCCAGGCCTGACTCAGTAGTGACCGTGTAGGTGTCGGTGGGACGTCGCTGGGTGGACATGCAGGACCGTGAACGTTTGTGGTTGTGGTCAGTGTTGTTGAGGTCGTGGTCGACCTCGGTGTCAGAGCACTGGGAGTGGTCATCCAGGGATGAAACTCTGGAGGTCAGAGTTGAAGGGTCGGCTGAGGAGTTAATGACCTCGTCAGAGCCCAGGTGAGACTTGTGTTGACCAAAGGAGCCTGTTGGAGAGGGAGAGGAGAGGGGATAGAGAGAGAACAGAACAAGTAGAGATAAAATGAAGAGAGATGATAGAGGTTGAGGGAGATGAGAATGCAGAGAAGAAAAGAGAGATTAGAATTGATCATGAGAACATTATTGCAATAGCCACTTTAAACCAGAAGTCACCAGAGTAGGGATGGCAGTGATGAGAGCAGTAGATAAACAGACCTATCTAAACTATGCTATGTGTTGGGCCCAAACACACAATAACAAATTAATTCTCACCAATTGGACTTGGAACGTTTGGTGTCAAAATGGAGCCCATTCTTTAGAATCCCAAACTATGTTTGCCAAAGTCTATATCTATAGCTCTGGCCAGTGAGGACAGGACGACTACACGACTACATGTTTATGGGGGATGACTTCTGGAGGGCGGCCATTTTGTTTTGGGGGGGTACCTTTGCTCTGGGACGCTGGGGCCTGGGGGGCTGTTTGGGAAGGGCACTGGCCTGTCACGTGGCTCCCATCTTCCAGACATGAGTGGGTTGGAGACAGACGGCCTGCACGCAAAGGACAACAGCTTACAGTAACATTTAAAGACACAGCATAAATAGACAATACTAGGTAGATAAATTATCATACAAACATTTGTAGAAAACCTTTTCCTTAGAAAGCTAGGGTATTTGAGAGGAAATAAGCTGCTAGGTGTTGGTAGTGGTTTATTATTGGTAAGTAATAAGACAGCACAGTATTCACCTTGTGAGGTGGGCTTGCGTAGAGAGTGCTGCCAGCTGCCCTTCTTTGGAGAAAGACTGCTGTTGTTGTTCAATGAGTCCTGAGAGAGAGAGAGAGTGGTGGTGAGGTTAAGGGTGGTGGGCCGGCTCTTCAGAGTGCCCAGGGTAGGGGAAGGAGGAAGGGAAGCGGAGGGGGAGGGTGGAGCATCAGGGTCCACCTCCTCTTCATCCTCCTCATCCTCGTCATCGATCATCTCAAACTCCTGGAAGTCGTCCTGGAAGGAGCAGACCGGGTGGTGAATATCGCTCTTCTCCAGAATCAGACAGTCCTGACAGAGAGAGAGAGAGAGAGAGAGAGAGAGAGAGAGAGAGAGAGGGAGGATATGAAGGGATGGAGAGAATGAGTGACTGGTGGTATGGCAGAGATTGCTTTAACAATATTTTAACACTGTGAGAGGCTGAAATGCAATGCTGTCAGCAAATTCTCAAATGCTAGTATGAACAAAAGCAACAACCCCAGAGTCACCTTCCTGGGCTCATATACAATAGTTTTCAGAGAGCTGTGGGACAGTTAAACCCAGAGCAGCCTACAAGAAGAATATAACACAGCAGTATCCCATCAGCACACAAACACACATCAAAGCACTGCGGTAGGCTGGGGCTCAGGTGACTTGTCCACTCTGTTCCAAAGTCTAGAAGGGGTAGAGAAAGAGACAGAGAGAAAAGGAGAGAGAGGGGTAGATTGATGATGCCTCAGGTTTCAGCTGTTTTACAGTAAAATTCAATTTAAATTAGATTCAGATGTGTGTGTGTGTGTGTGTGTGTGTGTGTGTGTGTGTGTGTGTGTGTGTGTGTGTGTGTGTGTGTGTGTGTGTGTGTGTGTGTGTGTGTGTGTGCTTTTGTCCAGGCTAAAAGCACTCAGCACATCTTTGTACTGTATATCTTTGTACATGCAAAAAGTATGGGGAAATAGTCACTGTACCATTAAGTATTTTTTTTAACCTTTTATTTAACTAGGCAAGTCAGGTCTGGCAAAACCCAGACAACACTGGGCCTATTGTGTGCCGCCCTATGGGACTCCCAATCACAGCCAGTTGTGATACAGCCTGGAATCGAACCAGGGTGTCTGTAGTGACACCTCAAGCTCTAAGATGCAGTGGCTTAGACCGCTGCGCCACCCGGGAGCCCTAATCACAGTCTCCAAGTGAAAAGTTGGTGGCAATAATTATAGATGATATCTTTATTTATTGTCTTAGTCGCTACAATGTGAATAGACACGTTGTTACATCACTCACTACAATCAACACAACACTATATTGCTTTTGACAGGGAGAACACTGGATTGAATATATTCTAGCTATCCACTTTGCATTTGAACAGCACAGCACTTTCCTCATCGGTCTCTCTTTCCCTCCTCTCTCTCAGCATCAAAGCCCACCTTCTTGTCCTCTTCACACAGGACTGCTAACGCCTGCTAAACCTTAACACCAGAGAAACTAAAATCAACCGTCAATCTAGAACCCAGGGGAAATCTAGAAGATACACGTACAGCACAGTTTCTCAGAGAAAGTCAAATGACAAAGCCTACTGTACAAGAAACATGGATCGATTGCTTTTTATTAGCATTGAAAAAATGTTGCGTGTGATCACAATGGTAGATCATCTATTAATCTTAAAAAGTCATACTGATAGTGTTGTGTATTGGTAGTGTATTAATATTGTAATGTACTCATAACAGTATTACTCCATAGTGGACATTTAAACATCGACATCATTTATCTACAGTTAAACGTCAAAAAATCAATAGGAATGTAATGACTACATTCTGCTCCTTGGTGGCAGTGGTGATAGTGGACAGCTATAAATATGAGTGTGTGTTTGTGGATCAATCCCCAGTTCTCAGGTACCCAAGGACATCCCACCATGTTGGTCCAGACAGAGCTGACATTCCCTCCCTTCTACAGGCCAGGCAGCCATCCTGGCGGAAGCACAACCCTTCTGCTGACTGAATGAGTTTCCCCTCTCTCCCTGTCTCAACGATAGGAGCCAGCTCCATTATATCCAGAGGAATTTAATTGATAGGAGGGATAAAATGTTGCTGTACTGTTTGTTAATGTGACATTTGTCTGTGTTTGTGTCACATTATCGGTTTATTACATTCTACTTGTATATACATCCAACAACAGGAGACCAAACTCACATACTCCTAATACATCTATGTTAATCCAAAAACAGATAGATTAATAATGATTGGTCCTGGTTTATCAATACCATTTAGTGATTGATTAATAACACTAATGGCTCCTCTCCATGCCCTAATTATACAATGCAGTCGGAAAGTGTTCAGACCCCTTGACTTTTTCCACATTTTGTTACGCTACAGCCTTATTCTAAAATGGATGGGAAAAAATTGAAATAGCTTATTTACATAACTATTCACACCCTTTGCTATGAGACTCGAAATTGAGCTCAGGTGCATCTTGTTTCCATATCATCCTTGATGTTTTTAAAACATGTGGTAAATTCAATTGATTGGACATGATCTGGAAAGGCACACATAAGGTCCCATAGTTGACAGTGCATGTCAGAGCAAAAACCAAGCCATGAGGTTGAAGGGATTGTCTGTAGGGCTCTGAGACAGGATTGTGTCGAGGCACAGATCTGGGGAAGGATACAAAAAACATTTCTGCAGCATTAAAGGTCCCCAAGAACACAGTGGCCTCCATCATTCTTAAATGGAAGAAGTTAGGAACCACCAACACTCTTCCTAGAGCTGGCCGCCTGGCCAAACTGAGCATGGACTGGGAGACTATTCAAGATCGAGGGAAAGATGAACGGCGCAAAGTACAGAGAGATCCTTGATAAACCTGTCCAGAGCACTCAGGACCTCAGCCTGGGGTGAAGGTTCACCTTCCAACAAGACAACGACCCTAAGCACACAGTCAAGACAATGCAGGAGTGGCTTGGGGACAAGTCTCTGAATGTCCTTGAGTGGCCCAGCCAGAGTCCGGACTTGAACCGGATCGAACATTTCTGAAGACCTGAAAATAGCTGTCCAGTGATGCTCCTCATCCAACCTGACAGAGCTTGAGAGGATCTGCAGAGAAGAATGGGGAAACTCCCCAAATACAGTTGTGCCAAGCTTGTAGCTTGAGGCTGTAATCATTGCCAAAGGTGCTTCAACAAAAGTACTGAGTAAATTATCTGAGTTTCACACCCTGATCAATTTCACCTGTATTCGTTATTGTCTCCACCCCCTCCAGGTGTCGCTTGTTTTCCCCAGTGTATTTATCCCTGTGTTTCCTGTCTCTTTGTGCCAGTTCGTCTTGTATGTTTCCAAGTCAACCAGCGTTTTTCCCGATCTCCGGCTTTTTGCATTCTCCTTTTTCTAGTCCTCCCTGTTTTGACCCTTGCCTGTTTCCGGACTTTGTACCCGCCTGCCTGACCATTCTGCCTGCCTTGACCACGAGCCTGTCTGCCACTCTGTACCTCCTGGACTCTGATCTGGTTTTGACCTTTTTGCCTGTCCACGACCATTCTCTTGCCTACCCCTTTGGATTAATAAACATTGTAAGACTCCAACCATCTGCCACCTGTGTCTGCATTTGGGTCTCGCCTTGTGCCTTGATACTGAACCCTTATGTACAGTGCCTTGCGAAAGTATTCGGCCCCCTTGAACTTTGCGACCTTTTGCCACATTTCAGGCTTCAAACATAAAGATATAAAACTGTATTTTTTTGTGAAGAATCAACAACAAGTGGGACACAATCATGAAGTGGAATGACATTTATTGGATATTTCAAACTTTTTTAACAAATCAAAAACTGAAAAATTGGGCGTGCAAAATTATTCAGCCCCTTTACTTTCAGTGCAGCAAACTCTCTCCAGAAGTTCAGTGAGGATCTCTGAATGATCCAATGTTGACCTAAATGACTAATGATGATAAATACAATCCACCTGTGTGTAATCAAGTCTCCGTATAAATGCACCTGCACTGTGATAGTCTCAGAGGTCCGTTAAAAGCGCAGAAAGCATCATGAAGAACAAGGAACACACCAGGCAGGTCCGAGATACTGTTGTGAAGAAGTTTAAAGCCGGATTTGGATACAAAAATATTTCCCAAGCTTTAAACATCCCAAGGAGCACTGTGCAAGCGATAATATTGAAATGGAAGGAGTATCAGACCACTGCAAATCTACCAAGACCTGGCCGTCCCTCTAAACTTTCAGCTCATACAAGGAGAAGACTGATCAGAGATGCAGCCAAGAGGCCCATGATCACTCTGGATGAACTGCAGAGATCTACAGCTGAGGTGGGAGACTCTGTCCATAGGACAACAATCAGTCATATATTGCACAAATCTGGCCTTTATGGAAGAGTGGCAAGAAGAAAGCCATTTCTTAAAGATATCCATAAAAAGTGTTGTTTAAAGTTTGCCACAAGCCACCTGGGAGACACACCAAACATGTGGAAGAAGGTGCTCTGGTCAGATGAAACCAAAATTGAACTTTTTGGCAACAATGCAAAACGTTATGTTTGGCGTAAAAGCAACACAGCTCATCACCCTGAACACACCATCCCCACTGTCAAACATGGTGGTGGCAGCATCATGGTTTGGGCCTGCTTTTCTTCAGCAGGGACAGGGAAGATGGTTAAAATTGATGGGAAGATGGATGGAGCCAAATACAGGACCATTCTGGAAGAAAACCTGATGGAGTCTGCAAAAGACCTGAGACTGGGACGGAGATTTGTCTTCCAACAAGACAATGATCCAAAACATAAAGCAAAATCTACAATGGAATGGTTCAAAAATAAATATATCCAGGTGTTAGAATGGCCAAGTCAAAGTCCAGACCTGAATCCAATCGAGAATCTGTGGAAAGAACTGAAAACTGCTGTTCACAAATGCACTCCATCCAACCTCACTGAGCTCGAGCTGTTTTGCAAGGAGGAATGGGAAAAAATGTCAGTCTCTCGATGTGCAAAACTGATAGAGACATACCCCAAGCGACTTACAGCTGTAATCGCAGCAAAAGGTGGCGCTACAAAGTATTAACTTAAGGGGGCTGAATAATTTTGCACGCCCAATTTTTCAGTTTTTGATTTGTTAAAAAAGTTTGAAATATCCAATAAATGTCGTTCCACTTCATGATTGTGTCCCACTTGTTGTTGATTCTTCACAAAAAAAATACAGTTTTATATCTTTATGTTTGAAGCCTGAAATGTGGCAAAAGGTCGCAAAGTTCAAGGGGGCCAAATACTTTCGCAAGGCACTGTAAATGTAATATTTCAGTTTATATTTTTTATAACTTCGCAAAAAAGAAATTACCTGTTCGTTACAGTATGATACTGAATTACAGAAAATTACTGGCAGCACAGTAGCCAGTTAATTACTGTAGATTTACAGGAAAAAATATGGTATGGTACTGTATTCTGTGGGGAACAGCATTGTCACTAATGGGTGCACCAAAAATAGCCTCTTACAAAGCACGCCTCAAAATATGGTAATGAGACATTTTGCCGCCCACAACATTTTTCTACAATGCAGCATACTTCATAGTATGCTTCTGTAAATATACGCAAAACAGGTAAGTTATTTACTTTAAAATTGTATTGTAAAATTACAGAAGTGTAGCAGAATGACATTGAGCCCCCATAATGTATTGCTCTTTAGTACTGTAATATAGAATTACAGTAGCTAACTTTTTCTGTAAATTTACAGCAATTTGTTACAGTGCCGGTAAAGGAGAAAGCTACAAGAGTATCTGAGACACACAGACCCACAGGCCCCATTTGTCTACTACTCCTTTGCTATGGCATATTATGAATAATATATATGTGCAGGGGCATTAATCACTGTTAGAGAGAGAGCAAGAGAGAGAAAGAGAGAGTGAAAGAAAGGATAGAGGTAGAGAGGGAGACTCACTTCACCTGATAGTTCAGTGATTTATGCCCGAGTCTGACTCAAGGGACTGAGTATCCTGTCTGCTCCCAAAATACTGACAGCCCTCTCTCATTCTTCCTCTCACTCTCTCTTTCATTCATTCATTTTGTATTCCTCTTATAATTTCTCTCTGGTTCTACTCCCAAAGATTGATAGATACCAACAGGGAAATAAACCATTTGCTTCCACCCAACCAGGCTTTCACTGAGATTCATTATACACGGCAAACAGAGAACGAAAGACAACTCATGCTCATTTATAGCTCATCTCTTGAGCTCGTCTGTAGCTCATATCTAACTCCCGGCAAACAGAGAACGGAAGACAACTCATGCTCATTTATAGCTCATCTCTTGAGCTCGTCTGTAGCTCATATCTAACTCCCAGACACAGACAAGTCACGAGACTGAAGGGGAAAATGCAGAAACTGTCCGAGTCAGGAGTTAACCTCCCTTTTCTCTTCACTGAAGCATTATGGGAAATATAGGCCAGTGTTCTCTCCTCACCATCTGCATAGGAATGACAGTGAGGACATGTGGGAGGCCCAAAGTCAGCAAAAATCATCATGATGATATTCAGAATGTCAACATTAGGAATAACAGAATTGGAATTGCTTCTTTGTGCGTAATGGGGAAATGAACCATTCCTAGGTTGATTATTTGTGTGTGTACCCTAACAGTCAAAAGATTACCTCTACATGTACTCATTACAAGGTTTTTCTTTATTTTTACAATTTTCTACACTGTAGAATAATAGTGAATACATCAACACTATGAAATAACACATGGAATCATGTAGTAACCAAAAAAAGTGTTAAACAAATCAAAATATAGCCACCCTTTGCCTTGATGACAGCTTTGCACACTCTTGGTATTCTCTCAACCAGCTTCACCTGGAATGCTTTTCCAACAGTCTTGAAGGAATTCCCACAAATGCTGTGCACTTGTTGGCTGCTTTTCCTTCACTCTGCAGTCCAACGCAATTGGGTTGAGGTTGGGTGATTGTGGAGGCCATATGATACAGCCCTCCATCACTCTCCTTCATGGTCAAATAGCCCTTACACAGCCTGGAGGTGTGTTGGGTCATTGCCTTGTTGAAAAACAAATGATAGTCCCACTAAGCACAAACCAGATGGGATGGCGTATCGCTGCAGAATGCTGTGGTAGCCATGCTGGTTAAGTGTGCCTTGAATTCTAAATAAATCACTGACAGTGTCACCGGCAATGCACCCCCACACCTCCTCCATGCTTAATGGTGAGAACCACACAATGCAAAGATCATCCATCTGTTCACCTACTCTGCGTCTCACATAGAGACAGCGGTTGGAACCAAAAATCTCAAATTTGGACTCATGTTTCTTGGCCCAAGCAACTCTTCTGCTTATTTGTGTCCTTTATTAATGGTTTCTTTGCAGCAATTTGACCATGAAGGCCTGGTTCACGGAGTCTCCTCTGAACAATTGATGTTGAGATGTGTCTGTTACTTGAACTCTGTGAAGCATTTATTTGGGCTGCAATTTTTGAAGCTGGAAACTCTAATGAACTTATCCTCTGCAGCAGAGGTAACTCTAGGTTTTCCTTTCCTGTGGCGGTCCTCACGAGAGCCAGTTTTATAATAGCGCTTGACGGTTTTTGCGACTGCACTTGAAGAAACTTTAAAAGTCCTTGAAGTTTTCCAGATTGACTGGCCTAGTCTTAAATTAATGAGGGACTGTTGTTTCTCTTTGCTTATTTGAGCTGTTCTTGCCATATTGTGGACTAGGGCTATCTTCTGTATACCCCCCTACCTTGTCACAACACACCTGATTGGCTCAAACGCATTAAGGAAAGAAATTCCACAAATGAACTTCTAACAAGGCATTCCAGGTGACTACCTCATGATCCTGATGGAGAGAATGCCAACAGTGCAAAGCTTTCAACAAGGCAAAGGGTGGCTACTTTGAAGAATCTGAAATATATTTTGATTTAACACTTTTTTGGTTACTACATGATTCCATATGTGTTACTTCATAGTTTATGTCTTCACTACTATTCTATGTATGTAGAGAATAGTCAAAATAAAGCAAACATTTATAAAAACCCTGTAATGAGTAGGTGTGTCCAAACTATTGACTGGTACTGTGTGTGTGTGTCGCAGCTTACTACAGTTCAACCAAGTCAAAAAACTTAATTACACGCATGAAAACATCGGTTTTCCTCTTTCTCAAAGCATTCTGGGTCATCTTAAAAAATATATTAGTAACTGCAGCAGTTTACACCAATAGTATGGAGGGAGGCATGGGCTTAGGTTGTAAAAACCTTATCACATTTTAAACATTTAAATCTTCTCTCCAAGAAATGCCCTTTCTGGTATATTAAAAAAATCCAATGATTGAAGACTAATATCTCTGCTCCGGGACATAATCAGTTTAAGTCAGTTTATGATGGTGTGCGTGTGTGTGCGTGTAACTCAAAGGGAGCCAAGCCTAATCTTGAAAGGGGTATGCAGATTAGGAAGTGAACAATGAATGGTTATTAATCAGAGATGGGGATTGGGCAGAGGGATAATCCTACTTTTCTGATTGGTTGTCAGCCTTGAAGATCAAAGAAAGTGCTAAAAGATGACCTCTACAAAATTATTTCAGTGCTTTATCACACACACATACAGCACACATACAAATACAGGCACATGTATAAACAAACAGAAACCATTTAACTGTGTGATAGAGGCTTAATGGGCTGATGACAAACACCCAATCAAATACATAAAACAAACACACATGCACACACACACACACACACACACACACACACACACACACACACACACCACTCTCCAGCTCTGTTCTTAATCCAGAGTGTCAGTCCGAAGTCAGCAGGATTAGTTCCTTTGGGGCTGGGCGACTTGGTGGGGGTGGGTTTGATGATGTAACATAACAAAGAGTGACACTGTCTCTGGCATACACCCACACATCTGTGGACTGAGCAGTCAGGGCCTGTTTGTTCCATTGGGTGATCTGCATTTGATTGCAAGGATAAAAGTGTTTCCCTTAACTTGCTTTCTGAGGTTGTAGGCCCGGGTCGTCTCTACACACTGACAAATTGCTTTGTAGAAAGAACTTTGCATGTGACTGAAAAAATATTACTCAATTGCCCAGTTTTTTTGTTGTTGTGGGATTAATGAGGCAGAAACAAAAACATGTCTCTTATGGGGAAGAGGAGGAATTGAGGTAAAAAGAAGGGGGTTGAAGGTAGGATCTCTCTGAACAGAGCTCTGCAAAGCAGCTAATGAAGGAATGAGCAGTCAGGGGAGAGGGGAGAGAGAGAGGGAGGGAGGAGAGAAGGTGGAAAGGAATGATGCGGGAGGACTGTCTCTGCATAGCAGCAAACTGCACTGGGTTATTCACCCTTTTCTGCAGCTATGGCTCAAAGCCACATAAAACATTCACATCCCTCAGGAGAGAGAGAGGGGGGAGGGAGGGAGAGTGAAAATGGGGAGAGAGATAGAGAGGGAATGAGAGAGGGAATGAGAGAGAGGGAATGAGAGAGAGGGAATGAGAGAGAGGGGTGACAGATAAATAATTAAAGAGGGAAACAGAGAGATAGAGAGAGAGGAAGCAGACCCAGTGCTTCTCCAGTAGTACAGGTCTGTGGATTATTTCCAGAGCTCGGTCACTAAGAGGGGATTTGAGTACAGTACAGTACAGTACCATTCATATTCTACTCTGATGCTGGAACTGATGTTGATAGGATGGAAATGATAGGGCAGGACTGAGCTTAGTATAAGGTCACTAATGTAATGAGCTCTGGTAACACAGGTATTAACAGCAAGTTACACTGCCGCTTATATAAGAGATGAGCCGAGTACACACAAATTGGAAGTTATCACATCCAATGGCTATACCGGGGAGTCGATCACTCTCTCTCTCATATTCAATCTCTCTGTCACCCACAGCAATTGTCAATCAAAGCCCTGAGCATCATGTGTTGGCAGAGACACACACAGCCACACAAAGAAACCCAAACAGATTGACAGCCAAGGTGCTTTGCTTCAAATTTGTAGGAAGACCTTTGTTTTCTATCTGTACTATAGGAGGAGCTTTTAGTTTACACAACAGTAGTTTGAAGCCGTCTGCAAGCTAATCTATTTATTGATGAGAGCAGAATAGCCCCCAGAAAAGTTATTAATTACAGACATGCTGTTTCACTACATTACATTGGTGTATGCATGTGCCTGTGTGTTTGTGTATGTGTGCATGTGTATGCTTGCATGCGTATGTGTGTTCCACCTTCTCGTATGGATCAGAGTCGTAGTTGAGTCCTATTCCACAGTCATCTGTGATTTCAGACAGATCCTCATCATCAAACTCCTCCAGACTGATGTCATGGGCAGGCCTGGAAGAACGGGAGGGAGAATGTTAATATTTACACATAGTACACACACACACCTACACACAAACATTTGTGATTTCACCTCCAGTCCTCATGTATCTACCCACCACCCTTCAGGAGGTGAGCATCTCTCTGAGTGATGCCCACACAGAGTGCTCCGACCCTGGGGACGACTGCTCTGAGATATGGCCCATCACTATTTAGTTCTGTGCCTCACTCACCAGACACAAGAACCCACACATCCTCCATATTTTGCTTTGCTCTCTAAGCAGACAGAGGAGTTCAGCCATTATCCCCCCCCCCCCCAGTTTGCAGACAACAGTTCATGAGCTCATCATCTTGTTTTCTATAAACCATCTGTATAACTGTGGTCCATTAGTTACAACAGAAGCTCAGCTATCGACTCCATTAGTAAGATACTTTTGTAAGGCTCAGAATGCTGCAATGCAGGTTTTCTAGTGAGGACAGGACATTCCAGACAGGGCTTAGTACAGATGTATACAGACCTACTGTGAAGCAGTGTCAGAAAAAACATCAAAAGGTGGAAACGTAAAACTAGATCATTGTCTAACTGGGCAAAATTGCATACCGTAATAGTGCTAAATCAGAAATCATGGCTAGATCATAAACACACACACACACAGAGCTCCTGACCAGCAGCAGCCTACAATGTGATACATTGGGATGTCATCCAATATGAATTGCTGTCTGAAAAGAAACTATTTAGGCCTTTGTGAACTCTCCTTACTGTAATAAAAAAATTAAAACTACAGGACTGTTGTCGCTGATATCACTGTGTATCACTATCTCCAATTATGTTAACATTAGACATCTAGGCTGAGTTGCAATGAAAAAGCCATATCTCAGACTGGCCAATAAAAAGAAAAGATTAAGATGGGCAAAAGAACACAGACACTGGACAGAGGAACTGAGCATCCCGGAGTCGCCTCTTTATTGTTGACATTGAAACTTGTGTTTTGCGCGTACTATTTAATGAAGCTGCCAGTTGAGGACTTGTGAGATGTCTGTTTCTCAAACTAGACACCCTAATGTACTTGTCCTCTTGCTCAGTTGTGCACTGGGGCCTCCCAATCCTCTTTCTATTCTGGTTAAAGCCAGTTTGCCCTGTTCTGTGAAGGGAGTAGTACACATCGTTGTACGAGATCTTCAGTTTCTTGGAAAATTCTCACATGGAATAGCCTTCATTTCTCAGAACAAGAATAGACTGATGAGTTTCAGAAGAAAGTTATTTGTTTCTGGCCATTTTGAGCCTGTAATCGAACCCACAAATGCTGTTGCTTCCGACACTCAACTAGTCTAAAGAAGGACAGTTTTATTGCTTCTTTAATCAGAACAACAGTTTTCAGCTGTGCTAACATAATTGAAAAAGGGTTTTCTAATGATCAATTAGCCTTTTAAAATGATAAACTTGGATTAGCTAACACAACGTGCCATTGGAACACAGGTGTACAGAGGCCCATTATCAGCAACCATCACTCCTATGTGATATTCCATTAAAAAAAATAAAAAAAATCAGCCGTTTCCAGCTACAATAGTAATTTACATCATTAACAATGTCTACACTGTATTTCTGATCAATTTGATATTATTTTAATGGATGAAAAAGTGTTTTTCTTTCAAAAGCAAGGACATTTCTAAGTGACCCCAAACTTTTTAACAGTAGTGTAGGTCCTGGATGTCAGGAAGATTGGCCCCAGTGATGTACTGGGACGTACGCACTACCCTCTGTAGCGCCTTACGCTCAAATTCCGAGCAGTTTTCATACCAGGCGGTGATGCAATCAGTCAGGATGCTCGATGGTGCAGTTGTATAACTTTGAGGATCTGGGGACCCATGCCAAATCTTTTCAGTCTCCTGAAGGCAAAAAATGTGTTGTTGTGCCCTCTTCACAACTGTCTTGGTGTGTTTGGACCATGTTAGTTAGATGGTGATGTGTACACCAAGGAACCTGAAACTCTCGACCCGCTCCACTTCAGTCCCGTCGATGTTAATGGGTGCCTGTTTGGCCCACCTTTTCCTGTAGTCCATGATCAGCTCCTTTGTCTTGCACACATTGAGGGAGAGGTTGTTGTCTGACCTCCTCCCTATAGGGTGCCTCATCGTTGTAGGTGATGACGCCTGCCACTGTTGTGTCGTCAGCAAACTTAATGATGGTGTTGGAGTCATAGTTTTCAAGCCCTGCCACATCCGACGAACGTCAGAGCCAGTGTAGTAGAATTCAACCTTAGTCCTGTATTGAAGCTTTGCCTATTTGATGGTTGGTGTAAATGCATAGCGGGATTTCTTAAGCGTCCGGATTAGTGTTCCGCTCCTTGAAAGCAGCTCTAGTCTTTAGCTCGGTGTGGTTGTTGCCTGTAACCCATAGCTTCTGGTTGGGATATGTACATACGGTCCAGAGGTAGACCGATTAATCGGCATGGCCAATTAATTAGGTCCAATTTCATAACAACCGGTAATCTGCCTTTTTTGGACGCCGATTATGCCCGATTACATTGCAATCCATGAGGAAACTGCATGGCAGGCTGACCACCTGTTACGCGATTGCAGCGTCAAAAGGACCTTGTGGCGGCAATGAGCCAAGATAAGTTGCTAGCTAGCATTCAACTTATCTTGTAAAAAAAACGAATCAATCTTCACATAACTACAGTACACATGGTTGATATTACTAGTTTAACTAGCTTGTCCTGAGTTGCATATAATCAATGCGGTGCCTGTTAAATGTATCGAATCACAGCCTACTTCAACTTTGCCAAACGGTTGATGATTTAATTAACAAAAACGCATTCACGAGAAAGCACATTCGTTGCACAAATGTACCTAACCATAAACATCAATGGCTTTATTAAAATCAATACACAGCAGTATATTTTTAAACCTGCATATTTAATTAAGATAAATGCATGTTAGCAGGCAATATTAACTAGGAAAATTGTGTCACTCCTCTTGCGTTCAATGCAAGCAGAGTCAGGGTATATGCAACAGTTTGGGCCGCCTGGCTCATTGCAAACTGTGTTTCTTCTTAACAGACTAATTAATTTGCCGAAATTTTACATAACATTGAAGGTTGTGCAATGTAACAGCAATATTTAGACTTAGGGTTGCCACCCGTTAGATAAAATACGGAATGGTTCTGTATTTCACTGAAAGAATAAACATTTTGTTTTCAAAATTATAGTTTCTGGATTTGACCATATTAATGACCAAAGGCTTGTATTTCTGTGTGTTCATTAAGTCTATGATTTGATAGAGCAGTCTGACTGAGCGGTGGTAGGCAGCAGCAGTCTCGTATGCATTCATGCAAACAGCACTTTCCTGCGTTTTTCCAGCAGCTCTTAGCAATGCCTGAGGCACAGCGCTGTTTATGACTTCAAGCCTATCAACTCCCGGGATTAGGCTGGCAATACTAAAGTGCATATAAGAACATCCGATAGTCAAAGGTATATGAAATACAAATGGTATAGAGAGAAATAGTCGACGCGTCATAATTCATATAATAACTACAACCTAAAACTTCTTAACTGGGAATATTGAACCATCAGCATTCATATGTTCTGAGCAAGGAACTTAAACGTTAGCTTTTTTTTTTACATGGCACATATTGCATTTTTACTTTCTTCTCCAACACTGTGATTTTGCATTATTTAAACCAAATTGAACATGTTTCATTATTTATTTGAGACTAAATATATTTTATGTATGTATTATATTAAGTTAAAATAGAAGGGTTCATTGTTCATTCAGTATTGTTGTAATTGTCATTATGACAAATATATATATAAAAATGTACATAATTGGCCGATTAATCGGTATCTGCTTTTTTTGGTCCTCCAATAATCAGTATCAGCGTTGAAAGAAAAAATCAGAATCGGTCAATCTCTAGTACGGTCACTGTGGGGACAACGTCGTCAATGCACTTATTAATGAAGCCAGTGACAGAGGTCAAATCAAATCAATCTTTCTTGGACACATACACATGATTAGTAGATGTTATTTCAGATGTAGCGAAATGCTTGTGCTTCTAGCTCCGCCAGTGCAGTTATATCTAACAAGTAATATCTAACAAATTACACAACATATACCCAACACCACTCACATCTATGCAGAAATAAATTAAGACTATATACATAAAGTTGAAGTTGGAAGTTTGTGGCGAAATCCTGCACAGAGTCTTCACCGTGCGCTGCCACGTTAAGAGCACATCAGCAGTAAGGAAGGAGGAAATAAAGACAGCTCGTGGGGAGGAGCACTTGGTTGGCGCGGCAGTTTGATTGTGTGTGCTATGCTGCAGAAGTTTGGTTTATTTTCAGCGTGTGTAGTTTATAAAGTATTTAACTCAATCATCGGTGTGACAGTTCTAGGTCGTGGTTGTTATCGTTTGAGACCGTGCCGGTTATGGATCGCATGGATTAGTAGCAACATTATTGCGAAGCTTTGACGAACAAACCATCGAACGGTCAGACAGTACACCGGCAAGCCTGAAGACCACAGCTAAGATCTCTCTTCTCCTCTTTCTCTCTCTCTTCCCGCTATTGTTCCAGTGCTTTACCCTGCAACCAGACTTTCTATTTTTCAAATGCACTTCCCATTGAAGTTCATTAGAGCTGGACTATTATTGCCCTGCCAGAAGTATTTGGGTGTATTGTTATTTGAACTGTCTTGAGGTGGGGTGTACTAATAACATGTGGCCGAGAAGATTGTGGACATTTTTAAGGCCTTTGTGTCTAAGAACACCTGCACTCCTCCACTGGAAGATAATACATATTATTGCAAATCCTCTGTTTCTTGTATGAAGTTGCTGTTCAATTTCTCTGCCATTTATTATTATTATTATTATTGTATGAGGTATTCTTGGTGGGGTTACCCCTGTGCTGTGATGTGGGTTTTATAGGGTGTGTATTCTCTTTTCTCTACACTGGCTATCTAGTAAACAGGCTACACTCAAGGCAGTCTCTTCTGCTGATGTGTGTGGGTCTGGTAGTGGTACTCTCTCTATTCTACTATTTTCCTTTCAGCATGGTTAATACCTGCCTGGTGCCCGAACAAAATCTTTATCTTTAATCCTCTCAAATAAATACAGCTACAAGTTTACATACACTTAGGTTGGAGTCATTAAAACTTGTATTTCAAACCCCTTCACAAATTTCTTGTTAACAAACTATAGTTTTGGTAAGTCGGTTAGGACATCTACTTTGTGCATGACAAAAGTAATTCTTCCAACAATTGGTTACAGACAGATTATTTCACAGTATCACAATTCCAGTGGGTCAGAAGTTTACATACACTAAGTTGACTGTGCCTTTAAACAGCTTGGAAAATTCCAGAAAATGATGTCATAGCTGTAGAAGCTTCTGATGAGCTAATTGACATCATTTGAGTCAATTGGAGGTGTACCTGTGGATGTACTTCAAAGCCTACCGTCAAACTCAGTGCCTCTTTGCTTGTCATCATGGGAAAATCAAAATAAATCAACCAAGAAATCAATCGACCTCAGAAAGAAAATTGTAGATCTCCACAGGTCTGGTTCATCCTTGGGAGCAATTTCCAAATGCCTGAAGGTACCACGTTCATCTGTACAAACAATAGTACGCACGTATGAACACCATGGGACCACGCAGCCATCATAGCGCTCAGGAAGGAGACACGTTCTGTCTCCTAGAGATGAACGTACTTTGGTGCAAAAAATGCAAATCAATACCAGAACAACAGCAAAGGACCTTGTGAAGATGCTGGAGGAAACAGGTACAAAACCATCTATATCCACAGTAAAACGAGTCCTATAAATCAACATAACCTGAAAGGCCGCTCAGCAAGGAAGAAGTCACTGCTCCAAAACCGCCATAAACAAAAGTCAGACTACAGTTTGCAACTGCACATGGGGACAAAGATTGTACTCTTTGGAGAAATGTCCTCTGGTCTGATGAAATAAAAATGGAACTGTTCGGCCAAAATGACCATTGTTATGTTTGGAGGAAAAAGGGTGGCGGAGCTAGAAAAACAAGCATTTCACTCCACCTGAAATAACATCTACTAATCATGTGTATATGTTCAATAAAGTTTGATTTGATCTCTGGTCACTGGCTTCATTAGTAAGTGCATTGACGACGTTGTCCCCACAGTGACCGTACTAGAGGTTGACCGATTATTATTTTTTTCAACGCCGATACTGATTATTGGAGGACCAAAAAAAGCAAATACCGATTAAATAGGCCAATTTATATAAATTACAAATATATATTTGCAATAATGACAATTACAATAATACTGAATGAACAATGAACCATTCCATTTTAACGTAATATAATAGATAAATAATGATACATGTTCAATTTGGTTTAAATAATGCAAAGCTGAAGAACACCATCCCAACCGTGAAGCACAGTGTGGCAGCATCATGTTGTGGGGGTGCTTTGCTGCAGGAGGGATTGGTTCACTTCACAAAATAGATGGCGTCATGGGGATGGAAAATTGTGAATATATTGAAGCAACATCTCAAGACATCAGTCAGGAAGTTAAAACTTGGGTCTTCCAAATGGACAATGACCCCACGCATACTTCCAAAGTTGTGGCAAAATGGCTTAAGGACAGCAAAGTCAAGGTATTGGAGTGGCCATCACAAACCCTGACCTCAATACCATAGAAAATGTGTGGGCAGAACTGAAAAAGCGTGTGCGAGCAAGGCCTACAAACCTAAGTTACACAAGCTCTGTCAGGAGGAATGGGCCAAAATTCACCCAACTTATTGTGGGAAGCTTGTGGAAGGCTACCCGAAACTTTTGACCCAAGTTAAACAATTTAAAGGCAATGCTACCAAATACTAATTGAGTGTATATAAACTTCTGACCCACTGGGAATGTGAAATAAGAAATAAAAGCTGAAATTAATTATTCTCTACTATTATCCTAACATTTCACATTCTTAAAATAAAAAGTGGTGATACTACCTGACCTAGGACAGGGAATTTTTACCAGGATTAAATGTCCAGAAATTGTGAAAAACTGAGTTTAAATGTATTTGGCTAAGGTGTATGTAAACTTCCGACTTCAACTGTATGGACGAGCGATGTCAGAGCGGAACAGACTGATACCGTAGAATAGTATAGAATACAGTATATACATATGAGATGAGTAATGCCAGATCTGTAAACATTATTATAGCGACTAGTGTTCAATTCCTTAAAGTGGCCAGTGATTTCTAGTCTATGCCTATATTGTGTTAGTGAAGGCTGTTTAACAGTCTGCTGGCCTTAAGATAGAAGCCGTTTTTCAGTCTCTCAGTCCCAGCTTTGATGCAGCTGTACTGACAGCAGGGTGAACAGGCAGTGGCTCAGGTGGTTGATGTCCTTGTTGATCCTTTTGGCCTTCCTGTCACACCGGGTGCTGTAGGTGCCCTGAAGGGCGGGCAGTTTGCCCCCGGTAATGTGTTGGGCAGACCGAACCACCCTTTGGAGAGCCTTGAAAATAGTACACCCAAGGTTGGCTACTGCCCCTTTAAAAGCTAGAACAGATTTTGTACCCTATGTTGTGATTCTCAAAGCGACGCGGGCAGTGTGGTCAGCATGTTGCGTTTTAACGATATATCGATTTTTACTTTGTAGCTGTGGTAACTAGTGACGACAGCAAAGTAACCAAACAGGTTGACCACAACGCCTATGTTGCGTGCATGAGCATTGCAAAATGAATGTACACATACAGGTAATTGAATTGTTGCATTGACATTGCTCGCGAGGCATAGCCAGGTGCTAAAATAGAACTTGGTTCTATTTGTGACACTTGACGCAATGCAAGTCCCGTCTCTCCCATCTCCTCATTGGTTTTTAGGAGCATATACCCACGTAGGTGTTTGAAAGATGAACTGAGGTCCACACTCCAGTTCAGTTGGTTGTGGTAAAATACCATAAAGTTGGTTGCCAACCACCATATAAAGTCCAAAGAAGAAGCCTGAAGGAGGAGAAATTACTAGAAATTAACTCAGTTGACCATTTTATCTGTGGAATAATTGTCAGAGTAGAGGACCTTGTGCATTTCAGGTAAAATAACGACCCAATGTTTATATCACAGGACAAATTAGCAAGCAACAGCAAGATAGCTAGCTAAATTGCCTTACATGTTTAACGCTTTCGACCTGTCCCAAATTAATATAGTTTCAGAGTTGGTTTTGATATTTAAACCGGTGTGTCCTGATTGAGTCTGATGTAGGTGGACAAAATCAACATCCGGCGATGGCGCACTCGGACACACGCACTCTCGCTCCCGGTCTAGTCAGCATGTTAGACTACACACACTGAGCATCATTCACAGGTGATATTGTCACCCATCAGACTAATCTAAATTTAACATTGTCTTTACATATACTAAATAATGTGTGAAATTAGTTTTGATTTAGAATGGGCCATTATTATGCTCCTGTTGGAAGAGGGGCAGGGGAAATAAGTCATGTATGCACTTAAATAGCTAATGGCGGACGCCATTCCCACGGTTCATTTTCATGCCAGCCAGGTAGGCAGGCTACTCCGATTGTAAAGCAAAGCAATGTGCTTAATATTAGGATTGTTGAGAAATACATTTAGCGTATAGAAAGCTGATTGTATCCTCTTTTAAGAGGCCATCAAAACTCTGTTCTCACGCAATTGCATAGCCTATAGTAAATTTTGCGCAACATGAGCTCATGAAGTGTTCGATTTGATTTTCGACTGCATTTGTATTGATGTCAGAGTGATTACAGGATTACAGGAGCGCAGACTACCAGGCCAGTAGTGATGCCATTAGTGACTACCAGGCCATTTGGTAGCCTACTATTGTCCATCAGCGGCATCAGAGCACAGTTTTGGAGAAGCCTAGTTACCATGACTAAACAATCACATGGAATTTGACTGCGGTCATGACTCATCAATGCAGATGTGGCAGTAACACGGCCACTGTAACAGCCCAAGGCGTGGCATGTGTGTTGCTAATGGGATTGCAGTCTACACTCTTAGCTCCTTTTTTTCTATCTAGAACCTAAAAGGGTTCTTTGGCTGTCCCCATAGGAGAACCCTTTGAAGAACCCTTTCAGGTTTCAGGCAAAACCCCTTTAGGTTCCAGGTAGAACGCTGGAACCAAAAAGGGTTATCCTATGGGGACAACTAAAGAACCCTTTCGTAACCCTGTTTTCTAAGTGTGTAGCTAGCTCTCAATTCTGGGAGGTGAATCTAGCGCTGCCAGGTCTCTGAGGAGTCCAACTCCACTCATGATTCCAGAACTCCACTCAGGAGGAGCAGCCTTAGAATAGAATGAACAATAGAATTAGTCCTGTGTATTCTTCTAAATTCTAATCATCAAAAGGGGGGGTGGCTCCTTTCAGCTCCACTCCCACTTTATCTTTCTGTAAGAGATTCCTGGTGATGTAGATGACTAATGACTCATCCCACTGGGCAAAAACTGGTTGAATCAATATATGTCAGCGTAATTTGTCAACCTTATGTGACGTGGAATCTTTAAAAAAAATACATTGGATTTGAAAAAGTAATTATAAAAATCATCAACTGTTGTTTTATGGGTGAAATTTCAACCACAGGATTCTGTCATCATGGTAACCACATTTCAACAAAATATGTTTGAATTTTTACCTATAAAAACTGATATTCTATGTCATATCCACAATCAGAAAAAAAACATTAGGCTAGACAGCACCCCCTACTGGAGAATGGATTTACAGCTACCATTTGGCCTTCCATCCAGGGTTTTAACCAATCCCAGTCCTGCATAGCTATGGAATTTGACAGACTATTACCAATGAGCTATCATGAGAATGATTGTTGAGAGATCTCCACTTAAAGTAGATTCACTGTTGCTATTGAAGTCATTCCAAAGGGTAGGTTTAACAGATCAAATGAAATGTGACCATACTTTATCACTCATATTATCAACGATGCTATTTCAGCCTATATAGCATTTGCAAAGTCATCAACTGCTATTGTTTCAATTCAACATAAAATAGACAATACAATAGGCCTAAGGTTTCAAGCTCTGGTTGATTTAAAATGTCATGATATTGAATTGTGTTTGGTTGTCAACGCAACCAAATATCAACATTTGAAGGAGATGGAACTATCCAAGCAGAAGATACATCTGTACCACTGACTTAGTCTGGCTTTAATTGCAGTTTGTCTACAAATTAATAATTGATATGTTGGATTCAAATCTCCATCTCAACCAAACATTTGAATTAAGGAATAGGTATAAATCAAATCAAACTTTATTTAAAGTGCATTTCAAGTTTGATTTTATTTAGTCCTATTCTTTAACATAGATTTTTGGTTGAGATGGAGACCAACATATGATGAATCCAACATATAATTTATTACATTTGTAGACAGACTGGAATTAAAGCCAGCCAGTAAGTGGCACAGATGGAACTATCCAAGTAGAAGATAAATATCCTTCAAATGTTGATATTTGGTTGCATTGAAACACAAATCAATATCACTTTTGAAATATAATAAATAGCCTGCAGGGGAAAAAAGTGTTGAAAAAAAAGAAGGGAAGCGCTGCTAAGGTACACAATAGTAGGTGTTGGTAGACAGTGTCACGCCCTGGTCTTAGTATTTTGTGTTTTCTTTATTATTTTGGCTAGGCCAGGGTGTGACATGGGTTTATTATGTGGTGTTTTGTCTTGGGGTTTTTGTAGGTATTGGGATTGTGGTATAGTGGGGTTATCTAGAAAAGTCTATGGTTGCCTGAAGTGGTTCTCAATCAGAGGCAGGTGTTTATCATTGTCTCTGATTGGGAACCATATTTAGGCAGCCATATTCTTTGAGTGTTTCGTGGGTGATTGTTCCTGTCTCTGTTTGTTTGCACCAGATAGGCTCAGTCACTTTGGTTTTTTCTTTTTTCCTTGTTTTGGACGAGAAGAGAACGTGAGCTGGGTGCGCCATTCTCCTTGCGGAGATGGTGCAAAATACATCAACACGGTCGGTCCCTGGGATTGGGCTGGCCAACACGATTCGGTTTGCTTGGAAGGAAAAGGAGATGGAGCCTTTAGGACGGGAATCTTTTGGAAGGATAATATTGATGGGGATTCTAAAGCTGACGGTGAAGGACGTGTTTTGTTTCCAAGGCAACTCGTTGGAGGGAGCATACGACGTGGCACTACATACAGAGGAGAAACACGATGATATTCTGAGAAGGGCAAGAGCAGTGGGAGGTGAGAGGCCGATGAGCCACTATGAAATAACAAGCCTGGCGAGGAACAACTTTAGGGTTGTAACTGTCAACATATACAACCCATACGTTAAGGACGAAGAGGTGAGGGCCTTTCTGGGGAGATACAGTGCCTTGCGAAAGTATTCGGCCCCCTTGAACTTTGCGACCTTTTGCCACATTTCAGGCTTCAAACATAAAGATATAAAACTGTATATTTTTTGTGAAGAATCAACAACAAGTTGGACACAATCATGAAGTGGAACGATATTTATTGGATATTTCAAACTTTTTTAACAAATCAAAAACTGAAAAATTGGGCGTGCAAAATTATTCAGCCCCCTTAAGTTAATACTTTGTAGCGCCACCTTTTGCAGCTGTAAGTCGCTTGGGGTATGTCTCCATCAGTTTTGCACATCGAGAGACTGAAATTGTTTCCCATTCCTCCTTGCAAAACAGCTCGAGCTCAGTGAGGTTGGATGGAGAGCATTTGTGAACAGCAGTTCTCAGTTCTTTCCACAGATTCTCGATTGGATTCAGGTCTGGACATTGACTTGGCCATTCTAACACCTGGATATGTTTATTATTGAACCATTCCATTGTAGATTTTGCTTTATGTTTTGGATCATTGTCTTGTTGGAAGACAAATCTCCGTCCCAGTCTCAGGTCTTTTGCAGACTCCATCAGGTTTTCTTCCAGAATGGTCCTGTATTTGGCTCCATCCATCTTCCCATCAATTTTAACCATCTTCCCTGTCCCTGCTGAAGAAAAGCAGGCCCAAACCATGATGCTGCCACCACCATGTATGACAGTGGGGATGGTGTGTTCAGCTGTGTTGCTTTTACGCCAAACATAACGTTTTGCATTGTTGCCAAAAAGTTCAATTTTGGTTTCATCTGAACAGAGCACCTTCTTCCACATGTTTGGTGTGTCTCCCAGGTGGCTTGTGGCAAACTTTAAACAACACTTTTTATGGATATCTTTAAGAAATGGCTTTCTTCTTGCCACTCTTCCATAAAGGCCAGATTTGTGCAATATACGACTGATTGCAGAGTCTCCCACCTCAGCTGTAGATCTCTGCAGTTCATCCAGAGTGATCATGGGCCTCTTGGCTGCATCTCTGATCAGTCTTCTCCTTGTATGAGCTGAAAGTTTAGAGGGACGGCCAGGTCTTGGTAGATTTGCAGTGGTCTGATACTCCTTCCATTTCAATATTATCGCTTGCACAGTGCTCCTTGGGATGTTTAAAGCTTGGGAAATCTTTTTGTATCCAAATCCGGCTTTAAACTTCTTCACAACAGTATCTCGGACCTGCCTGGTGTGTTCCTTGTTCTTCATGATGCTCTCTGCGCTTTTAACGGACCTCTGAGACTATCACAGTGCAGGTGCATTTATACGGAGACTTGATTACACACAGGTGGATTGTATTTATCATCATTAGTCATTTAGGTCAACATTGGATCATTCAGAGATCCTCACTGAACTTCTGGAGAGAGTTTGCTGCACTGAAAGTAAAGGGGCTGAATAATTTTGCACCCCCAATTTTTAAGTTTTTGATTTGTTAAAAAAGTTTGAAATATCCAATAAATGTCGTTCCACTTCATGATTGTGTCCCACTTGTTGTTGATTCTTCACAAAAAAATACAGTTTTATATCTTTATGTTTGAAGCCTGAAATGTGGCAAAAGGTCGCAAAGTTCAAGGGGGCCGAATACTTTCGCAAGGCACTGTACATGGATAACGTCTCTTCAGCAAGGCACCTCAAAGACTCCCTTGGGTTTTGGAATGGGAGGAGAGGCTTCCAGGCCCTCCTCAGGGAGGACCCAAAGGGACATGGTGGCTGCCTCCATCCTCCTGCTATGTTCTCCCTGGGGGCTGACAGGGGGACGTTGTTTTATGCACGTCAGCCTCCATTTTGCAGGCGCTGTATGGCCTATGGCCACATCTTCGCCTCGTGCAGCGCAAGAAAATGCAGATTTTGTGGATCTGGGGAGCACGAGGCGAAGGATTGTGACGAGCCTAAGGCGTGCCATGGGTGTGGCTCGTTAGCACACCTGTGGCGGGGGTGCCCGGCTTGTCAGAGGTCATACGCGTCTGTGGCTGGGGGCGGAGCAGGAGCGGGGGATGGGGGAAGAAGAGGAGGGGAAGGAAGAATGCCTCATGACCAGAGTACAGGTCCAGAGGGGAGGGTCGCAAGGAAGGAGGAGGAGCAAGAAGCAGCGGATGGAAGAGAGAAGGAAACGGAAGGCACGGGAGTAGGAGAACCAGGAAAAGCGGCGGAAGAAGGCAAGCGAGTGGAGGAGCATGAGAGAGAAGAAAGCGATGGAGGAGTGGTGGAGAAGGAGATGGTGGAAGAGCAAGTGGAGTGGGGTGAAAGTGCCCTGGTGGAAGAGATGAGGGGTATGGTGGAGGAACTGGCGGGGGGGAGGGTGGTATCTCTCCACTGCCGCCATCACCAAAGAAGAGAATGAAGAGGAGGGTGCGATTGGCCGACAGTGAGAGGGAGGGGATGGTCAAGAGAGTGATGGGGGTGGGAGAAACCTCTGGGTTGCTGCTGGTTTCCCCAGGCCCTCAACTTCTGTTGGGTGGGGACACACCTAACAAGTCTCAGGACTGGGTGCAGGAGGAGGTGGGGAGTTTTTTGTGTTTGGGGACTCAGCCTCCCCTATTTTTTTCCAAAACAGCTGCAGCGCTGGGGAGGGGGAGGAGTGTGGGGGTAGACCCAGGGTGCAGGGCACCCCGGAGCCAAACACTATTCCTGCATCCTGGGTTGGTGAGATGGAGGAAGAGGGGGGGACGTCGGGAGTACGGATGGTGTTATCACCGGTAGATATGGAGCAGGGGAGCATCGGGTGAGTCTCCTGTTTTTGTTTTTTTTCTGTCTGGGTTTAGTATTTGAGTGTATTACATGTTTTTATTTTATTCTTTCATGGGGTCTAATTTTACTTTTGTTAGTTTACATGTAAGGGGTTTAAGGGATTATGTTAAGAGGAGGGCGGTTTTTAGTTATTTGGAGGGTGTGGGGTTTGATTTTTGTTTTTTACAGGAGGTTCACCTGAGGGATGGAGGGGATGTAAGTAGGTTTAAGAAGGGGTGGGACAAAGGGGAGTCGGTTTGGGGTATTGGGGGGGTGCACTCATCGGGGGTAGGGATTTTGTGTGGGCACAGGGAGGTAAAAGTGGAGAGTTCTTTTGTGGTGATGCAGGGGAGGGTTATAGGGGTGGATGTCACGATAAGGGATTGTAAATTTAGATTAGTGGTGGTGTATGGGCCACAGGTGGTGGCAGACAGGAGGGAGATGGTGGACTGTCTGGCGCCCCTGTGTGTCACAAATAGGAAATTAGTGATAGGGGGGATTTTAATACAGATTTAGGAATAGGGGGGGATAGCAGTGCAGGCGCCATCACCGGGCTAATGGCTTGCCATGATCTGGTTGATGGTGGCCTGCACACTACTCCGAAAATGGCCGGTCCTACAACTCCAGGGGGGTTGCGCGGAGGCTCAACTATATTTTTGTACCCAGGTCTTTGGGTAAGTTGTCTGGGCGGCTGTTGCCTGTTTTCTTTTCGGATCACGACGGGGTGCTCCTGCAAGTGGGGTCGCCAGTCTGCCTCTTTGGTAGGGGGTACTGGAAGTTAGATCGGGATGTGCTGGAGGAGCAGGCTTTTGTTGACGGGTTTTTTGGTTTCTTTTGGAGGCTTGAAGGCCTCCGGTCCATGTGCGAGGGGGTGTTAGAGTGGTGGGAATTAGTTAAGGTGAGGATTAGGGCTTTTATAATAGGGTATTGCAAGAGGAAACAAAGGGAGGAGAGGAGGGAGGTGGATCGTATCCAAAGGTTAATTGAACTCGAGTACGAGGCAGGCAACCTCGGCGGGTCGTTTGACTGGGAGAGATCCGCAACCCTAAAGGTGCAGCTCAGGGAGTTGCAGGAGCGGAAGGCTCGAGCTTTCCTGGAGCGTGCGCATAGTGGCTTTCTAGAACACAATGAGACTTGTTCTGCTATGTTCTTTAAGTCGGTTAGGGCCAGACAGCGTAGGAAGGTAATGCATGGCGTTAGGGAAGAAAATGGTAGTATAGTTAGAGAACCAGAGGATATGGTCAGGGTGACAACTGATCATTTCCAAGGTTTATTTAAGGAAAGGGAAATAGATGTAGAGCAGGGAAATGTGTTTTTAGAACACTTGTCCAGGCGGTTGCCGGAGGACATTAGAGAAGTGATGGAGGCCCAGATTTCACTAGAAGAGGTTGAGAGTGCTCTTAGGAGGATGGGAAAAGGGAAGGTGCCTGGGATGGATGGGCTGCCGGCTGAGTTTTATCTCAAGTTTTGGGGTATACTTGGACCGGTGGTCCTCAAAGTCTTGAAGGCCATCCTTGAGACGGGGGTCCCGGGGGGATCAATGGCTGTTGGTGTGCTGTCACTTTTATATAAGAAGGGGGAAGTAACAGACCTTGGCAACTGGCGGCCGTTGACCATGCTGTGTGTAGATTACAAGCTACTTGCAAAGGTTTTAGCAGACCGGTTGCGCACAGCCCTTCCCTACGTCGTCCATGAGGATCAGACGTGCGGGTTAGAGGGCCGCTCTATTAGATGGAACCTACAGTTAATCAGGGACTCCATCGCTTGGGTTGAAGATAGAGGACTGCCTTTAATGGTAGCAGCGCTAGATCAGGCGAAAGCCTTTGATCGCGTGAATAGATCCTTTTTATTCAGAGTGTTAGGTCGATTAGGATTTGGGGAGAAGTTCATAGGATGGATTCGTACATTATATGTCGGAGCGGGGTGCCGAGTTAGTGTAAATAGTCACTTGGGTGACGTTTTTGACCTCTCGTCTGGGATCAGGCAGGGGTGCCCACTCTAGGCTCTCCTCTTCGTTCTGTACATGGAGCCTCTGAGGCAGACACAGGGTTAGACACAGGGGTGGAAGGCTTGTTGATCCCTGGAAGTGGTGGGCTGAGTGTTAAGATGACGCAGTATGCCGACGACACTTCTTTGCTGCTGTGCAAGGACTCGTGCCTGACAAGGTCCCTTGCCATCATTGGGGATTTCATCCGAGCGTCGGGAGCGGTTCTGAACCATGCAAAGTCTTCCGTTAAGTTTTTCGGAAGATGGCGGGGTAGAACGGATGTGCCCGGGGGGTTCTCTCTCTGTGTGGGGGCCCTGAGGATTCTCGGGGTCCATTTTGAGACCTGCGGCTCAGCGACGCTGAACTAGAACATGGGTATCGCAGTGGTACAGAGGAAGCTAGCGATGTGGAAGGCTAGGTATTTGTCTTTTATGGGCAAGGTCCTGGTTCTAAAGGTGGATGTGTTGCCGTCTCTTTTGTATTTGGCGTACATCTACCCATTGCCGGCTTGTCTGAGGAGGCCTCAAGTGAGGCTTGTGTTTCAGTTCATGTGGGGTGGGCATCTCGGCAGTGGTCTGGGAGGGAGTGCAGGCGCGGGGTCTGGACAACATGCTCAAGGACCTGAATTGGTTGAGCCTCCACAAGTGCTTGCCGGTACGTTCCATCATGTACCGGCATAGTTTGGCGCAATCCCTCACCTGTCCAAGATCCTCTTGTGGCAGGGAGGAGACTGTGCGCCATGTCTTTTGGGACTGTGCCTTTGCCGGAGTAGTATGGGCTAGGGCACGGGTGGTGTTAGGTGGTGTTAGGTTTGGTAAGGGGGGATTTTGTATTGACGTGGGCCAGGTTAGAGAGAGGTGTAGGGAGAGGGACAGGTTTCTGCTCTGGCTTCTCATGAGTCTCTTTAAACGGGGGCTGTGGGAAGCCAGGCAGAACATGGTGAAGACAGGGAGAGATTGGGGGGTGGAAGGGATAGTGAGGAGGGTGGAAGGAGATTTGAGGGGGAGGATGAAGAGGGAGGAGAGGAAGTGGGGGCAGCATGTTGCCCGGGAGAGGTGGAAGGGGGGTTTAGGGCTGGGTGTAAGGCTGATTTGTAAGGGGATAGATTAGGGACGGGGAGATAGGGAAAGGTAGTTTGTAGGATGACGGGGAGGGAAGATGCTCCCCTGAGGTTTTGTTTGGGGTTTTTGTTTAGTTAAATTAAAATACCATTATTGGAGTATGAATGAAAATTATGAGTTGTAAAGAATGAATGGTATTGAATGTAATAAATTAGCTGTTTAGGTTTTCACGTTACGTTTGTTGTTTTGTATTGTTCGTGTTTTCATCTTTATTAAAGATGTATACAAATAACCACGCTGCATTTTGGTCCTCCTCTCCTTCGACGGAAGAAAACCGTAACAGAATCACCCACCTCAAAAGGACCAAGTGGCGTGGTAACAGGCAGTGGCAGCAGGAGCAACAAAGTCTGGATTATACGACTTGGGAGGAAATAGACAGGTGGGCGGTCGACCCAGGGAGAGTGCCGGAGCCCGCCTGGGACTCGCTGGAGCAGTGCGAGGAGGGTTATAGTAGAATGGATTTGGAGAGACGAACACGGCGGCGTGGAAGGAAGCCTGGGAGTCAGCCCCAAAAATGTATTGGGGGGGACTCACAGGGAGTATGGCGACGCCAGGTAGGAGACCTGCGCCAACTTCCTGTGCTTACCGGGGGGCTAGAGAGACCGGGCAGGCACCGTGTTATGCTGTGGAGCGCACGGTGTCTCCAGTGCGGGTGCATAGCCCGGTGCGGTACATACCAGCTCCTCGTATTGGCCGGGCTAGAGTGGGCATCGAGCCAGGTAAGGTTGGGCAGGCTCGGTGCTCAAGAGCTCCAGTGCGCCTGCACGGTCCGGTCTATCCAGTACCACCTCCACGCACCAGCCCTCCGGTGGCAGCTCCCCGCACCAGGCTTCCTGTGCGTGTCCTCGGCCCAGTACCAGCACAACGCACCAGGCCTACAGTGCGCGTCGCCTGTCAAGCGCTGCCAGAGCCTTCCTCTCCAGCGCTGTCGGAGTCTCCCGCCTGTCCAGCGCTGCCGGAGCCTCCCTCCTCTACAGCGCTGCCGGAGTCTCCCGCCAGTCTGCATGGAGCAGCCAGAGCCGCCAGTCTCCATGGAGCAGCCAGAGCCGCCAGTCTGCATGGAGCAGCCAGAGCCGCCAGTCTGCATGGAGCAGCCAGTCAGCCAGGATCTTCCAGATCCGCCATTCAGCCAGGATCCGCCATTCAGCCAGGATCCGCCATTCAGCCAGGATCCGCCAGAACCACCAGTCAACCAGGATCTGCCAGAGCCATCTACCTGCCCGAGCTTCCCCTCAGTCCCGAGCTTCCCCCCAGTCCTGAGCTTCCCCCCAGTCCCGAGCTTCCCCTCAGTCCAGTGGGGCCCTTGGTTAGGGTTACTAAGCCAAGGTCGGTGGCGAGGGTTGCTAATCAAAAGGACGCGATGCAAGTGGACTAAGACTTTGTTGGAATGGGGTCCACGTCCCGCGCCGGAGCCGCCACCGTGGACAGACGCCCACCCGGACACTCCCCTATGGGTTTAGGTGTGCGGCCGTGAGTCCGCACCTTGGGGGGGGGTTCTGTCACGCCCTGGTCTTAGTATTTTGTGTTTTCTTTATTATTTTGGCTAGGCCAGGGTGTGACATGGGTTTATTATGTGGTGTGTTTTGTCTTGGGGTTTGTGTAGTATTGGGATTGTGGTATAGTGGGGTTATCTAGAAAAGTCTATGGTTACCTGAAGTGGTTCTCAATCAGAGGCAGGTGTTTATCGTTGTCTCTGATTGGGAACCATATTTAGGCAGCCATATTCTTTGAGAGTTTCGTGGGTGATTGTTCCTGTCTCTGTTTGTTTGCACCAGATATGCTGTTTAGGTTTTCACGTTACGTTTGTTGTTTTGTATTGTTTGTGTTTATCTTTATTAAAGATGTATACAAATAAACACGCAGCATTTTGGTCCTCCTCTCCTTCGACGGAAGAAAACCGTAACAGACAGAAGGTACACTTTGATAAGAGGTGTAAATCGGTCATCAAAAAGAAAGGAACAAGGCACTCCTCATAATTAATCAAAATGGCTTAATTTGTATGGCATGTTCAATGGAAACAAAGTTTTAAAATTGACACGTTTTGGCTGCATGGCCTTCGTCAGGGAGTACAAAATAATAAAAGACTAACTTGTCGACAAGTTAACAAATTATATGTTGGATTCATGTCTCCCAACAAGTTTAAGAATAGGATTAAGCCAGTGGCTCAGATTGAACTATCCAAGCAGTAGGTATATCTACTTTAAAATGTTGATATTTGGTTGTATTGTCAACCAAACACAATTCAATATTACTTGCATAATACAGCAAAAAGCCTCAAGTTAAGGCTATCTTACAAATTAATGTAACATTCATCCTTAAAATGAGTAACATCCATGGCCACATTTTGCGGTTACTGTATACTTTTCTTCTTATGTAAACATATAGGAAGAAATACTGATACCAACAGACTCGGAGACCATTTCTATCTACAAGCCATTAGACTGCTGTAAACTTGAACTGGACTGACCACCTGCAAGGATTCTCTGCACCTTAGCACACATGCACTCACTCATATGCATACACCCACACACACACACATCACAACTGCTGCTACCAGAATCTTATTATATTGCTCAGTTTATACACTGTCCCCATCCCTCAATACACAAGTAAATATTGGACTATTTAAAAAAGTGTGCAGGTTCAAGGTAGCATGCTTAGGTCGTCACAGGTCTGTGGAGCGCTTCGCAATTGCTGTAATAATCTGTGCAGAACCACGAACGGAATTGATCACTTGAATCATGTACTTTTAATATAATCTCAACTGCAATCCAGGTCATTTGGTTCTGCTATTAGATGAAGCATAGCGATAACACATTAATCTGTTGTTTGAATGAACAAAATATCTGATATTGTATTTTCATTTGAACTTTACCGTGCTTTTACATGGTTGAAAGCGCATTGATAGACATTGGTGACAACAAAAATCCGACATTGCTTTTCAAATGGAATTTGGTTGTGCTTTTAAATGGTTGAAAGAATAGTGATAACACATTGGAAATTCAATTAATGTTTGGCTGACTTTTTGAGTGGGTGAGTGCCTTCAGAAAGTATTCACACCCTTTGACCTTTTCCACATTTTCTTGTATCACAGGCTGAATTTTAAAACCGATTAAATAAAGATTTTTTGGACACTGACTTACACACATTACCCCATAATGTCAAAGTGTAATTATGTTTTGTGAAAAAAATTAATTAATACAATATCTAAAGCTAAAATGTCTTGAGTCAGTAAGTATTCAACCCTTTTGTTATGAAAAGCCTAAATAAATTCAGGAGTAAAAAAACAAATCACATAAGTTTCATGGACTCACTGTGTGCAATAAGTGTTTAACATGATTTTTGAATGACTACCTCATCTCTGTACCCCACACATACAGATAATTGTAAGGTCTCTCAGTCGAGCAGTGAATTTCAAACACAGATTCAACCACAAAGACCAGGGAGGTTTTCCAATGCCTCGCAAAGAACGGAACATATTGGTGGATGAAATAAAAAAGAAGACTCTGAATATCCCTTTGAGCATGGTGAAGTTATTTATTACACACTTTGGATGGTGTATTAATACACCCTGATACAAGCGTCCTTCCTAACTCGGTTGCCGGAGAGGAAGGAAACCACTCAAGGATTTTACAATGAAGAAAATGTTGACTTCAAAACAGTAACAGAGTTTAATTGCTGTGATAAGAGAAAACAGGATGGATCAACAACATCGTAGTTACTTCACAATAATAACCTAATTGTAAAAAGAAGGAAGCCTGTACAGAATAAAAATATTCCTGTTTGCAACAAGGCACTAAAGTAATTAGAGGTCGACCGACTATGATTTTTCAATACCGATATTGGAGGACCGATACCAATTAAAATCGGACGATTTTTTTAGTTAATATATATATACAGTGCCTTGCGAAAGTATTCGGCCCCCTTGAACTTTGCGACCTTTTGCCACATTTCAGGCTTCAAACATAAAGATATAAAACTGTATTTTTTTGTGAAGAATCAACAACAAGTGGGACACAATCATGAAGTGGAACGACATTTATTGGATATTTCAAACTTTTTTAACAAATCAAATACTGAAAAATTGGGCGTGCAAAATTATTCAGCCCCTTTACTTTCAGGGCAGCAAACTCTCTCCAGAAGTTCAGTGAGGATCTCTGAATGATCCAATGTTGACCTAAATGACTAATGATGATAAATACAATCCACCTGTGTGTAATCAAGTCTCCGTATAAATGCACCTGCACTGTGATAGTCTCAGAGGTCCGTTAAAAGCGCAGAGAGCATCATGAAGAACAAGGAACACACCAGGCAGGTCCGAGATACTGTTGTGAAGAAGTTTAAAGCCGGATTTGGATACAAAAAGATTTCCCAAGCTTTAAACATCCCAAGGAGCACTGTGCAAGCGATAATACTGAAATGGACCACTGCAAATATACCAAGACCTGGCCGTCCCTCTAAACTTTCAGCTCATACAAGGAGAAGACTGATCAGAGATGCGGCCAAGAGGCCCATGATCACTCTGGATGAACTGCAGAGATCTTCAGCTGAGGTGGGAGACTCTGTCCATAGGACAACAATCAGTCGTATATTGCACAAATCTGGCCTTTATGGAAGAGTGGCAAGAAGAAAGCCATTTCTTAAATATATCCATAAAAAGTGTTGTTTAAAGTTTGCCACAAGCCACCTGGGAGACACACCAAACATGTGGAAGAAGGTGCTCTGGTCAGATGAAACCAAAATTGAACTTTTTGGCAACAATGCAAAATGTTATGTTTGGCGTAAAAGCAACACAGCTGAACACACCATCCCCACTGTCAAACATGGTGGTGGCAGCATCATGGTTTGGGCCTGCTTTTCTTCAGCAGGGACAGGGAAGATGGTTAAAATTGATGGGAAGATGGATGGAGCCAAATACAGGACCATTCTGGAAGAAACCCTGATGGAGTCTGCAAAAGACCTGAGACTGGGACGGAGATTTGTCTTCCAACAAGACAATGATCCAAAACATAAAGCAAAATCTACAATGGAATGGTTCAAAAATAAACATATCCAGGTGTTAGAATGGCCAAGTCAAAGTCCAGACCTGAATCTAATCGAGAATCTGTGGAAAGAACTGAAAACTGCTGTTCACAAATGCTCTACATCCAACCTCACTGAGCTCGAGCTGTTTTGCAAGGAGGAATGGGAAAACAATTCAGTCTCTCGATGTGCAAAACTGATAGACATACCCCAAGCAACTTACAGCTGTAATCGCAGCAAAAAGGTGGCGCTACAAAGTATTAACTTAAGGGGGCTGAATAATTTTGCACGCCCAATTTGTTTAAAAAGTTTGAAATATCCAATAAATGTCGTTCCACTTCATTATTGTGTCCCACTTGTTGTTGATTCTTCACAAAAAAATACAGTTTTATATCTTTATGTTTGAAGCCTGAAATGTGGCAAAAGGTCGCAAAGTTCAAGGGGGCCGAATACTTTCGCAAGGCACTGTATTAATAATGACAATTACAACAATACTGAATTAAGACTTATTTTAACTTAATCTAATATATACATTAAATTGATTTAGTCTCAAATAAATAATGAAACATGTTCAATTTGGTTTAAATAATGCAAAATCACAGTGTTGGAGGAGAAAGTAAAAGTGCAATATATGCCATGTAAAAAAGCGAACGTTTAAGTTCCTTGCTCAGAACATGAGAACATATGAAAGCTGGTGGTTCCTTTTAACATGAGTCTTCAATATTCACAGTTAAGAAGTTTTTGGTTGTAGTTATTATAGGAATTATATGACTATTTCTCTCTATACCATTTGTATTTCATATACATTTGACTATTGGATGTTCTTATAGGCACTTTAGTATTGCCAGCCTAATCTCGGGAGTGAATAGGCTTGAAGTCATAAACAGCGCTGTGCCTCAAGCATTGCTAAGAGCTGCTGGCAAATACAGGAAAGTGCTGTTTGAATGAATGCTTACGAGCCTGCTGCTGCCTACCACCGCTCAGTCAGACTGCTCTATCAAATTATAGACTTAATTATAATATAATAAACACATAAATATTAGGTCATTAAAATGGTCAAATCCAGAAACTATCATTTCGAAAACAAAACATTTATTCTTTCAGTGAAATACGGAACCATTCTGTATTTAATCAAACGGGTGGCATCAATAAGTCTAAATATTGCTGTTACATTGCACAACCTTCAATGTTATGTCATAATTATGTAAAATTCTGGCAAATTAATTACGGTCTTTGTGGGTAGGAAGAAATGGTCTTCACACAGTTCGCAACGAGCCAGGTGGCCCAAACTGCTGCATGTACCCTGACTCCGCTTGCACAGAATGCAAGAGAAGTGACACAAATTTCCTAGTTAATATATTGCCTGCTAACATGAATTAAAGTAAATATGCAGGTTTAAAAATATATAGTTGTGTATTGATTTTAAGAAAGGCATTGATGTTTATGGTTAGGTACATTGATGCAACGTCAGTTTTTTTGCGAATGCACTTGTTAAATCATCACTCGTTTGGCGAAGTAGACTGTGATAAATTAACAGGCACCGCATTGATCATTTGCTACACATGACAAACTAGTTAAACTAGTAATATCATCAATCATGTGTAGTTAACTAGTGATTATGTTACGATTGAATTTTTTTTTTATAAGATAAGTTTAATGCTCGCTAGCAACTTACCTTGGCACTCGCGTAACAGGTGGTCAGTCTGCCACAGTCTCATGACGTGCAACGTAATCGGCGTCCAGAAATGCCGATTATCAATTGTTATAAAAACCTGAAATCGGCCATGCCGATTAATCAGTCGACCTCTAAAAGTATTACTGCAAAAAATACATTTTTTGTCCTGAATACAAAGTGTTATGTTTGGGGCAAATCCAATACAACACATGACTGAGTACCACTCTCCATATTTACAAGAATAGTGGTGGCTGCATCATATTATGGGTATGCTTGTAATCATAAAGTCTTTTAGGATAAAAAAAAAACAGAATCGAGCTAAGCACAGGCACAATCCTAGAGGAAAACCTGGTTCAGTCTGCTTTCCACCAGACACTGGGAGATGAATTCACTTTCAGCAGGACAATAACCTAAAACACAAAGCCAAATCTACACTGGAGTGGCTTACCAAGAAGACAATGAATGTTCCTGTGTGGCCGAGTTTCAGCTTTGACTTAAATCTACTTTAAACTCTATCACAAGATCCGAAAATGGTTGTTTAGCAATGATCAACAACCAATTTGACCGAGCTTGAAGAATTTGAAAAGAATAAATGGGCAAATGTTGCAAAATCCAGGTGTGGAAATCCTTTAGAGACTTGCCCAGAAAGACTCACAGCTGTAATCACTGCCAAAGGTGTATCTACAAAGTATTAACTCAGGGTGTGAATACTTATGCAAATTTGATATTTCATTATTTATTTTTTTATAAATTAGCAAACATTTCTAAAAACATGTTTTCACTTTGTCATTACTTTGGGTATTGTGTGTAGATGGGTGAGGCACTTTTTCAACAATTTTGAATTCAGGCTGTAACACAACACAATGTGGAGTAAGTCAAGGGGTATGAATACTTTCTGAAAGCAATGTATCTCATTGATCAACATCTCAACCAAATATTACCCAATTATCCACATTGAAATGGTGTGCCCAGTGGGATAGGACCTCACACACACCCCTCATTTAAGAATAAAAATAAAAGTTAATGTTGGAATACATGAAGTGACATGAGCAACATTAACAAAAGTAAGGCTTTATGGATGTTATAGAGGAACCATATGTTTCAGCAGAATTTATGCTCAAACTGAATCCATGAAAATAATACCTACATGTGTCTAATATTAGATCCATAACCGAATCTGCTCCTTCATGGGTTTTGAAACAGAATAGTATCATAATCTGTAACATTTCTGTTCATATTATCACCTACAGTCATATTTTATTTTATAATGTTTTTCCAATTGAAGAGAAATGTATCTGGCAACAGCCTAGCAGTGGATTATAGAGGTGAAGGCTGCATCTTTAAGAATGCATCAAATCTAGAAATGCCTGACAGAGAACGCACATGTAGATCTATACTGCGTTAAACTAAGCTTATACTGTGCTGCTTCAAAGTATGTGAACCACTTGTGCAATTACAGATTTATTTTAGTTTCTACCATGAAATCTTAATTTAATCAGAACCAGTCTTTTTGAGCTGACATAACAGGTTTATATTTACCAATACCATATGTTGGTGTACAGGAAATCATGTGTGTAGTAGAAAAACAACATTAAAAAGGAATTAGTGCAGGTGCAAAAATAAGTGAACCCCGGGTTGCATTGATTAAATCAAGTAGGTAAGTAGAATCCAGTGGGGAAATAATTTGGTACCAAATGAACCAATCAAAGGAGAGATAGTTAGGAAAGTGTTTGAGCGGGACTAAGAAACCTGAGCTGTGTTCAAATACCCATACTAACATACGGTATGCTACATACTGTATGCTACAAAGATCGTACTTTTTGGAGAAATGTCCTCTGGTCTGATATAAACAAATTAGAGGTCGACCGATGTATGATTTTTCAACGCCGATACCGATTATTGGAGGACCAAAAAAGCCGATACCGATTAATCGGCCGATTTAAAAAATAAAATAAAAATGTATTTGTAATAATGACAATTACAACAATACTGAATTAAGACTTATTTTAAATTGTTATAATACATCAATAAAATCAATTTAGCCTCAAGTAGATAATGAAACATGTTCAATTTGGTTTAAATAATGCAAAAACAAAGTGTTGGAGAAGAACGTAAAAGTGCAATATGTGCTATGTAAGAAAGCTAACGTTTCAGTTCCTTGCTCAGAACATGAGAACATATGAAAGCTGGTAGTTCCTTTTAACATGAGTCTTCAATATTCCCAGGTAAGAAGTTTTAGGTTGTAGTTATTATAGGACTATTTCCCTGTATACCATTTGTATTTCATTAACCTTTGACTATTTGATGTTCTTATAGGCACTTTAGTATTGCCAGTGTAACAGTATAGCTTCCGTCCCTCTCCTCGCTCCTCCCTGGGCTCGAACCAGCAACACAACGATCACAGCCACCACATCGAAGCAGCGTTACTCATGCAGAGCAAGGGAAACAACCACTCCAAGGCTCAGAGCGAGTGAAGTTTGAAACGCTATTAGCGAGCGCTAACTAGCCAGCCATTTCACTTCGGTTACACCAGCCTCATCTCGGGAGTTGATAGGTTTGAAGTCATAAACAGCGCAATGCTTGACGCACAACGAAGAGCTGCTGGCAAAACACACGAAAGTGCTGTTTGAATGCATGTTTACGCGCCTGCTTCTGCCTACCACCGCTCAGTCAGATTATATGCAACACAGGATAAATAATAGATAATATCTAGTAATATCATCAACCATGTGTAGTTAACTAGTGATTATGATTGATTGTTTTTATAAGATAAGTTTAATGCTAGCTAGCAACTTACCTTGGCTTACTGCATTTGCGTAACAGGTAATCAGTCTCCTTATGGAGTGCAACGAGAGAGAGGCAGGTCGTTATTGCGTTGGACTAGTTAACCTGTTGCGTCGACCAAACCCGGATCCGGGATTCTATTTACAGACCTAAGCTCATTACCATAACGCAACGTTAACTATTCATGAATATCGCAAATGAAATGAAATAAATATGCCATCTCTCAAGCTTAGCCTTTTGTAAACAACACTGTCATCTCAGATTTTCAAAATATGCTTCTCAACCATAGGAAAACAATAATTTGTGTAAAAGTGGCTAGCTAGCGTAGCATTTAGCATTAGCATTAGCGTTAGCATCCAGCACGCAAGATTTCAACAAAAACATAAAAGCCTTCAAATAAAATAATTTACCTTTGAAGAACTTCGGATGTTTTCAATGAGGAGACTCTCAGTTAGATAGCAGATGCTCAGTTTTTCCAAAAAAGATTATTTGTGTATTAGAAATAGCTCCGTTTTGTACATCACATTTGGCTACCAAAAAAAAACGAAAATTCAGTCCTCAAAACGCAAACTTTTTTCCAAATTAACTCCATAATATCGACTGAAAACATGGCAAACGTTGTTTAGAATCAATCCTCAAGGTGTTTTTCACATATCTCTTCAATGATATATCGTTCGTGGAAGCATGGTTTCTCCCCTCAATCAAATGGAAAAGTACAAGCAGCTGCCGTTTGCGCACCGAATTCCACGCAGGACACCAGGCGGACACTTGGAAAATGTAGTCTCTTATGGTCAATCTTCCAATGATATGCCTACAAATACGTCACAATGCTGCAAACACCTTGGGGAAACGACAGAAAGTGTAGGCTCATTCCTTGCGCAATCACAGCCATATAAGGAGACAATGGAAAACAGAGCTTCAGAGATTCTGCTCATTTTTTGCTTGACGCATCATCTTGGTTTCGCCTGTAGAATGAGTTCTGGGGCACTTACAGACAATATCTTTGCAGATTCTGAAACTTCAGAGTGTTTTCTTTCAAAAACTGTCAAGAATATGCATAGTCGAGCATCTTTTCGTGACAAAATATCGCGCTTAAAACGGGAACGTTTTTTATCCAAAAATGAAATAGCGCCCCTAGAGATCTAACAGGTTAACTGTAAGGCTGCAAGATTAGATGCCCCGAGCTGACAAGGTGAAAATCTGTCTTTCTGCCCCTGAACAGGCAGTTAACCCACTGTTCCTAGGCCGTCATTGAAAATAAGAATGTGTTCTTAACTGACTTGCCTAGTTAAATAAAAGGTGTAAAAAATTTCAAATTAAAAAGCTTGCAAGCTGAAGAACACCATTCCAACCGTGAAGCACGGGGGTGGCAGCATCATGTTGTGGGGGTGCTTGGCTGCAGGAGGGACTGGTGCCCTTCACAAAATAGATGGCATCACAAGGGAGGAAAATTATGTGGATATATTGAAGCAACATCTCAAGACATCAGTCATGAAGTTAAATGGACAATGATGCCAAGCATACTTCAAAAGTTGTGGCAAAATGACTTAAGGACAACAAAGTCAAGGTATTGGAGTGGCCATCACAACACCCTCAATACCATAGAAAATTTGTGGGCAGAACTGAAAAAACGTGTGCGAGCAAGGAGGCCTACAAACCTGACTCAGTTACACCAGCGCTGTCAGGAGGAATGGGCCAAAATTCACCCAAGTTATTGTGGGAAAATTGTGGAAGCCTACCTGAAACGTTTGACACAAGTTAAACAATTTTAAGGCAATGCTACCAAATACTAATTGAGTGTATGTAAACTTCTGACCCACTGGGAAAGTGATGAAAGAAATAAAACTAATTCTCTCTACTATTATTCTGACATTTCACATTCTTAAAATAAAGTGGTGATCCTAACTGACCTAAGATGGGGAACTTTTTCTAGTCAGGAACTGTGAAAAACTGAGTTTAAATGTATTTGTCTAAGGTGTATGTAAACATGCAACTTCAACTGTAGTTAATATACTGTTTAATGTATTAGTAGCCAACTAACGTTAGGTAACTAGCTAACATACCGGTACATACTGCTGTAATGCTATGCGGTTCATAAGGATAGCGTAGCTAACAAATATTCAGCCAACATAATGTGTAACGTGACTTATTTGAAAAGGCATTACTTGATTAAATGTTTCAACATTTGTCATAATTAGTTAAAGCAAGAATTTGTATCCGCTCTCGACGGACTTCACATGCATATTTTCCGCCATTTTCTTCAAATCTGAAAAGTTATGCCACGCCCATTTTCTAAAGAATTGCATTATGGTCCCTGAAAGCATAGAAAGTGTCCACTACATGTATACTTTGTATTTTGGCTAATTTAGTATGTCATCCGGGAACTTTTGGTATACGAACTATATCCAGACTATGACCAATAAGCATACTATATACAAAATTTACGTATGGTTAGTATGAGTATTCGAACACAGCTCTGGTCAGTTTGGTGTTACCCATTCAGGTAAATGCAAAGCACACCATGCCGAGAGGAAAGGAGATCCCAGAGGACATCAGGACGAGGGAAATGAGAGCACATCGGTCTGGGGAAGGCTATAAAATCATCTCAAAAAAGGTTTGAGCTCAGTCCACTGTGAGGCTAATAATTTACAAATGGAGAGCATTTAACATGACAGCAACTCATTCTAGAAGTGGACTCCCTTCCAAAATATCCCCAAGAGTCACAAGAACAATAATAAATCAGGTAAAAGCCAACCCAAACATATAATTTACAGATTTGCAGACCTCCCTTGCTGCATCTCAGGTAACTGTGCATTCTTCAACAAGAAAAACACTGAATCAAAATGGGAGGGTTGTTAGGAAGAAGCCTCTGCTGTCAAAAAAGAACCAAACTGGTCGTCTTAACTGCCAGAGTCCAATTGACCTTTTTGGTGGCAAAAACACTGCCTATCACCAAAATAACCTTATCCCAACAGTCAAGCATTGTGGTGGGAATGTCAAGATCTGGGGCTGCTTTTCCTCCTCTGGACTTGGATGATCCACATCATTAAGGGAACCATGAATTCTGAGGTATACCAGGAGATTCTTGAACAGAACATCAAGCCATCAGCTGGGACGAAAATGGGTCTTCCTACAAGGCAATGAGTCAAAGCATTCAAGGAAATCTACCAAAGAATGGCTCAGGAGAAAGACTATTTGTGTTTTGGATTGGCCAAGTCAAAGTCCTGACCTAAATCCAATCGAGATGCTGTGGCAGGACCTGAAGCGTGCAGTTCATGCCAGACACCCCTCAAACCTCACTCACTTGGCTGAGCTCTGTAAGGACTGGGCAAAAATTCCTCAAAACAGATGTCAGGGACTGATTACTGGCTATAGGAGACGTTTACTCCAAGTTATCACTGCTAATGGAGGTGCCACAAGCTATTGACTGAAGGGGTTCACATATTTTTGCACACATCAAATCTGAAATTCTGTTAAATAAACCACTTTTGTTAAATAAACAATGAAAATATATATTTTTGGTTTCTGTCATTTACTTGGAATGTTTTGGGGTTGAGGTTTAGATAAGGATTGTATATGCTTATTTTAATATGTTATAGCAAAATAATGACCAGCCCTGTAGGGTTCTCGTGTTTTCAAGCAGCACCCACCACCCCAAACACAGACCTGAAGTGTTAAACTATCCAATCAACAATAGGTGGATACACGTTTTGTGGCTATTGATGTTAAAGGAAAAGTGTCATCTTATAGCCTATTGTAACTGAGCTCACAGCACCCATTTCGGGCTATGTTTGTCTCAACAGGGCGTGGGCCTCATTCCCTCCGCCTCTGAGGTAATTGAATCTGAGCTAGAGAATGCGCCAGCCAGGCGGGCAAACGACATGACCGCCAAAAATCTATATATTGTCCTCTCTGTGAACATTCCTCCTCTCTCCCCTTTGCTCTTAAAGGCAGTTATGTGTTGTGTATAGCTCAAGGGTATTTTCTAAACGAACTCAAATCAAGCTACGTGCAGCGCGTAGCTGATGCTGTGTTGGTTGCTTATGTTTTTGTCTCTCGCTTGATGTGAGTTCGTTTAGAAAATACACCTATATAACGACGTAGAGCAGCATCATCAGCATTCAATAGTCCTATATGTCTCATGTTGATAATAATACAATGCGGTAATATCAACAAAACTGGCAAACATACTAACGGTTCACCCCATCCTCGCACATCCGCCTGTATCACCTCCTCCCTTCAGTATTGAGCGCTCGAGGATAGCCTACCAGCTATGCCCAGCCATGCCCAGCCACCCTTCATTGCTCCGTCTGCGGGTTTGATGTCTTACCTGCAGCCTGGAGGAGAGAGGGAGTGGAAGGTGGAGAGTGAGAACATCTCATCCCTGTCCGCCATCTTCCTCCAGAAACGACTCGAAGTGACTGCAGATAAACACTGAGGGAGCGCAGTCCATTCACAACCGCGGGGCGCGACAGACGGACGCAATACAGACAACGCGGTTTCTCTCTCTTTCCCTCCCTCTATCCTACTCCCACGCTGTTAAAGATGCTCCTGGCCTCGACCTAGCCAAATCAGATACACGTACTCAACATCACCATCAAATCTGACTTGAGCTGCTATCCACTCTACGGCCCGGAAATGGCAGCGAACAGAGAAAAATAACAATGCGGTAATCACAAAAACAAATCGTATCTGCCCCCGATGCGGCCAGCCCAGCCAGCCAGCCTGTCACACACACGCAGACTGCCTTGTCAAATATCTGCTGTTGTGAAACAAAGCAGCGGTGCAGAGAGGGGAGGTTTGGGGGGTGATAAGTGCCAGAATTAAGCCTCGTGAAGCTACTGATACGTCTTACCAAGTCACCTAATGTCTTCCTAGCGCCATAAAATACCACCATGAATTAACATGGATGTCCATGGAGCCAATTTTTTTCTACAGCATCAAACTGCCAACGCGTTAACGACACAGACCCATGACATAGTGTTCACATCCTGTGCCAGTTGAACTGCTTAAAAACGTCTACATGTGTTAATGGTTAGTGTTAGTTTAAGTGTCTGTTTAGTTTATTATTAATGATCTCACCATGAACGCATGTACATGATTTTGTAAAAAATATTTTAATTGCCAGATTAATCAATTTCATTTGTTGATTTAGCTAAAGTAGGCATATCACATTATTACAAAAATTATTAGGCTAGTTGATATCGCAGCCAGCCACCATTACTGTGTAGATGATGCCTATTTCTCACATCAATATAGACAAGGGCTTCTTTGTTGGAGGTAGCCCAATTAAAAAATAAGAGGTAGCCTAGGTCTCTAGTGGGGAATTCAACTCCGACTTCAGTGCGTTCAAGACAACTGGAAACTAAAAAAAAAAACGAGCTCAGACTGGGACGATTTTTTTTTTTGAACGGTCATCCAACTCAGAATTCCAATTCAGAAACTCTGGCATTCTTTCTTTGCCCTGAAAATCGCAGATGACGTGATTTTACCTTGTTTTTTACCCAGAGTTCCCAGTTTACCAGTTTAACAGACACAATCAGTCACCATGCAATCCTTAGGCTATACATTTCTGTGGAGATGTCTTATGGTTAAAAGAAGGACTCAAATTGAGGGGCTAATTGAGGTTATGGAGTCAGACAAAAAGCATATGCTACCTCTTGTTTGCTTATCCTCAGAAAAAATAATGGACCAGAATATATAAAGCGATCTAGGCTACCACAATTATTAACTCCACAATTATTTCCGCATAGTCTACAAGCCTATCAAAGGTCTTGCTCAGCCTCAACATCACAGGAAAATGTGGTTGGTTTATTAAATGCTCCGCAATGTAGAATATTAGTGGTAGGTTATGCTCACCGCAAAAGACCAAAAATCTAGAATCGGTATGGGTCAATGCATAAACCAAACAGTTTAACAGATAACAACTTTTTAGTCAGGAGAATCGCATTGAATCAGGCTATTTCATCTCAAGACATCAGTCATGAAGTTAAAGCTTGGGTCTTCCAAATGGACAATGACCCCAAGCATACTTCCAAAGTTGTGGCAAAATGGCTTAATTAAGGATAACAAAGGCAAGGTATTGGAGTGGCCATCATAAAGCACTGACCTCAATCCTATAGAAAATGTGTGGGCAGAACTGAAAAAGCGTGTGCGAGTAATGAGGCCTACAAACCTGACTCAGTTACAGCAGCTCTGTCAGGAGGAATGGTCCAAAATTCACCCAACTTATTGTGGGAAGCTTGTGGAAAGCTACCTGAAACATTTGACCCAAATTAAACAATTTAAGGGCAATGCTACCAAATACTAATTGAGTGTATGTTAACTTTTGACCCACTGGGAATGTGATGAAAGAAATAAAAGCTGAAATAAATAATTCTTCACATTCTTAAAATAAAGTGGTGATACTACCTGACCTAAAACAGGGATTTTTTTACTATGATTAAATGTCAGAAATGGTGAAAAACTGCGTTTAAATGTAGTTGGCTAAGGTGTATGTAAACTTCCGACTTCAACTGTATGTAAAAATACAGTTATTTAATTATTTAATTTAAATGTTTTGTTAGACATACAATAATGTTGATGGCAGACATAAAAGAAAGGATACATGTCTATAATTTCTTATGTCAGTGGGGTTGGTAAGGGATGGAAAAGATAGAGGTGAGTTGTGAGAGAAACTCTAGGGTGGTGTCATGACCACTGGAGTTATACACCTTAGCAGTACCTACCTGAAAGCGGCGGTTACTTAACTTTTTAGGGTTAGTGGGCAGTATTTGGAAATTCGGATGAATGACGTGCCCAAAGTAAACTGCCTGTTATTCAGCCCCAGAAGCTAGGATATGCATATAATTGGTAGTATGGTAGTACTGAATAGGAAACACTCTGAAGTTTCAAAAACTGTTAAAATAATGTATGTGGGTATAACAGAACTGATATGGCTGGCGAAAACCCATTGAAATGGCTGTCTATGGGGAAATCAAAGGAATACCTCCCAGATTGCAGTTCCTAGGGCTTCCACTAGATGTCAACAGTCTTTAGAAAGAGTTTCAGGCTTGTTTTTTGAAAAATTAGCTAGAATTTGTAGTTTTTCTAAGTGGCTCTCATTTTGACTATAGTATTGTGGCGTGCGTGAATGAGGGTGTACACTTCATTATTTATCTCCGGTAATGAACATTCTATTCTCCATCTTAAATTGTATCATTTATTTACATATTAGGGTACCTGAGGATTGATTAGCAATGTTGTTTGACTTGTTTAGATGAAGTTTCTTGGTCACTTTTGGGATTCCTTTGTATGCATTTTGAATGAGGGAAACAGGTGGATTACTGAATCAAGCGCGCCAACTAAACTGACATTTTGGAGATATAAAGAAGGACTTTATCGAACAAAACTACCATTTGTTATGTAGCTGGGACCCCTGGAATTGCAAACAGAGGAAGATCTTCAAAGGTAAGTGATTTATTCTATCACTATTTCTGACTTTCGTGACACTTCTGCTTGTTTGGAAAATGTTTTTAATGCTTCTGTATGCGGGGCGCTCTCCTCAGATAATCGCATGGTATGCTTTCGCCGTAAAGCCTTTTTGAAATCGGACAAAGTGGCTGTATTAACAAGAAGTTAAGCTTTTAAACAATGTAAGACACTTGTATTTTCATGAATGTCTAATATTACGAATTTTGTGTTTTGTATTTCGCGCTCTGCAATTTCACCGGATGTAGCGCCCCACCTATCCCAAAGAGGTTTTAACTTGACCCATTGGTTGAGATTGATTACTTGGAGAAACCCGTGGGCCAGTAATGGTACTGCTGACAGCATGGCAATGCCACCCACCATGAGGAGGCAAATGCAAATAGTTATCATCTGAGTATTTTATATTCACCTAAACGGATGGTGACCCCAGCTAGGAGCGAAAGAGCAGTTTCCCAGGTCTCACATTCCTTTCGTCCTTCTTCCAAGCCAAGTCATTCGCCCGATTGTCGAAGCACTTGTTCCACTTGATTCTCCTCCGGTGGCTCTCCTTCTGTTTCTCTTGCGCCTTGTCCATGTCTCACCTTGATTGATAATAGAAATAAATGCAATTATATTTCATATTATTACAAATACATCTCTTACATATCTCTAGAGGACCAGATAATAAATTAACAGCGGACAATACTTTTTAGCAGGTCAAAACTCTCCACATCCTTCCCAGCCCTTGCCTGAAGGTGGTCCTTGAAGGCATTCTGATCTGGTTCGACAACTTCCACCACAACAGATGGAGTTTCAGTGATCTCAAAGTACATTAAATAAAAATAGCAATAGACAAAGACTAAGTATATTACAACTTTTTTATACAACAGTATATGCCATATGTTTTTATACAATTGCATTGTTTACCTCCCTTCCGTACAGCAGGCGATAGGGTAAGTACTCTGGAGGCCTGGACGCTGCTGTTGTGTGCAAAGATAATTACCTTCAGATTGTCCTCCCACCATTCCTGGTACCCGTCCAGAGACTTGCCCATGGCAGTCTCGTTTGCTCGTTCATCCAAACCTAAACTCACCAGACATCTACACATTCACATTATATATAAACTCACTGTACTATGAGTGTCAATTTTTTTTAAACTATAAATTACTGGAGGCCTATGCGAAATTATGCTATAACCATTACATTTTTAACCACTAATATGTATGCTAACATTGACTGAACCAACTAGCCTAGAGCTAACTAGGCTAGTTGGTTCAGCAAAATTTGGTTAGCATCAAGAAAGCAAACTGTTTAACACTATTTTCTAACAAATATTAACACTAACACATTTTATCATGACATCACTTATTTAAATATATTACCTAAAGTAAACTGAGCCTTTGTTCATTGACAATAAAACCAATTGAATCTAAAACAGTGTTGAAAAAAGGTACAGAAAGTTTGGACGCGGTCTTAATCCCTTCTCTTACATGTAAAACATTTTTACAGAAAACCACGGAACCACCACTGCAATATAGGCCTACACTCAGATATAAGCCCACACTCCCTGTCTGAGTCTGTAATACCAACATGTTTCATGCAGACCACCATAGTCCCTGTGCCCAAGAACACTAAGGTAACCTACCTAAATTACTACCGACCCGTAGCACTCACGTTTGTAGCCATGAAATGCTTTGAAAGGCTGGTCATGGCTCACATCAACACCATTATCCCAGAAACTCTAGATCCACTCCAATTTGCATTCCTCACCAATAGATGGTGCGATCTCTTTTGCACTCCACACTGCCCTTTCCCACCTGGACAAAAGGAACACCTATTTGAGAATGTGATTCATTGACTACAGCTCAGCATTCAACACCATAATGCCCTCAAAGCTCATCACTAAGCTAAGGATCCTGGGACTAAACACCTCACTCTGCAACTGGATCCTAGACTTCCTGACGGGCCGCCCCCAGGTGGTAGGGGTCACGCCCTGGCCATAGAGAGGCTTTTATTCTCTATTTTGGTTAGGCCAGGGTGTGACTAGGGTGGGCATTCTAGGTTCTTTATTACTTTGTTTTCTATTTCTTTGTTTTTGGCCGAGTGTGGTTCCAATCAGAGGCAGCTGTCTATCTTTGTCTCTGATTGGGAATCATACTTAGGCAGCCTTTTTCCCACCTGTGTTTTGTGGGTAGTTAGTTTCTGTTTAGTGTCAGAACCTGACAGAACTGTTTAGTTTTTTTCACTTTTATTTTGTTCGAATGTTTTTGAGTAATAAAATATCATGAACACTTACCACGCTGTGCTTTGGTCTGATCCTCATTCTGACGAGAGCCGTGACAAACATATCAAGGCAGCAACACATGACAACAAAGCATGGTAGCAACACAACATAACAACAACATGGTGAGGTGATGGAAGATTCCATCAAGCAGCTGAGGGACAATTTATCCTTCAGATTTGAAGACTGCAGCATGCCCAAAGATATCATTGCGTTTGTACCTGATCCTCTCACAGTCCGCCCAGGTGGAGAATACTCCTCCCTTGCTAAGAAAACTATACCCTCGCTGGATGTGGCCACAATTCAAACTGCTGATTGAATTCCAGACATCGAGCCAAATCAGGGATGCGCTCAGGAGTGTCGAGTCCCTGTGTTCATTGCGGGTGGCATGCTCAGAGGACTACAGCACAGCAAAGAAACTGGCATTTTATGTGCTTACAATGCGAGTCCTCATTTTCCTATATGAATGCAATGTAGACTCACGACAGGAAGAGGCTTTCACATAAGTCAATTGAGGACTGCCTGCAAATCAAAATCACATCTATCAAACCCGACATCCCCAAGATTGTGAAGGGAAATCCACATTTTCTCATTGAATAAGTAACTTAGTGGCCTTTATGACTGTATTTAGTCAATTCTAATATTATTGTGAGAGGTTATTCAGGGATATTGATATGTTCTGTTTGTTCTGTCGTTACAAGAGCAGGCTATCCTGACACAGACAGACTTTTTTTCTTGAAATAATTGTTTTATGTAGGATGCTACATTTTTGACCAGTTGCAATTGTAAGTAGGCCTAAGAAGTACAGTGCCTTGCGAAAGTATTCGCCCCCCTTGAACTTTGCGACCTTTTGCCACATTTCAGGCTTCAAACATAAAGATATAAAACTGTATTTTTTTGTGAAGAATCAACAACAAGTGGGACACAATCATGAAGTGGAACGACATTTATTGGATATTTCAAACTTTTTTAACAAATCAAAAACTGAAAAATTGGGCGTGCAAAATTATTCAGCCCCCTTAAGTTAATACTTTGTAGCGCCACCTTTTGCTGCAATTACAGCTGTAAGTCGCTTGGGGTATGTCTCTATCAGTTTTGCACATCGAGAGACTGAAATTTTTTTCCCATTCCTCCTTGCAAAACAGCTCGAGCTCAGTGAGGTTGGATGGAGAGCATTTGTGAACAGCAGTTTTCAGTTCTTTCCACAGATTCTCGATTGGATTCAGGTCTGGACTTTGACTTGGCCATTCTAACACCTGGATATGTTCATTTTTGAACCATTCCATTGTAGATTTTGCTTTATGTTTTGGATCATTGTCTTGTTGGAAGACAAATCTCCGTCCCAGTCTCAGGTCTTTTGCAGACTCCATCAGGGTTTCTTCCAGAATGGTCCTGTATTTGGCTCCATCCATCTTCCCATCAATTTTAACCATCTTCCCTGTCCCTGCTGAAGAAAAGCAGGCCCAAACCATGATGCTGCCACCACCATGTTTGACAGTGGGGATGGTGTGTTCAGCTGTGTTGCTTTTACGCCAAACATAACGTTTTGCATTGTTGCCAAAAAGTTCAATTTGGGTTTAATCTGACCAGAGCACCTTCTTCCACATGTTTGGTGTGTCTCCCAGGTGGCTTGTGGCAAACTTTAAACGACACTTTTTATGGATATCTTTAAGAAATGGCTTTCTTCTTGCCACTCTTCCATAAAGGCCAGATTTGTGCAATATACGACTGATTGTTGTCCTATGGACAGAGTCTCCCACCTCAGCAGTAGATCTCTGCAGTTCATCCAGAGTGAACATGGGCCTCTTGGCTGCATCTCTGATCAGTCTTCTCCTTGTATGAGCTGAAAGTTTAGAGGGACGGCCAGGTCTTGGTAGATTTGCAGTGGTCTGATACTCCTTCCATTTCAATATCATCGCTTGCACAGTGCTCCTTGGGATGTTTAAAGTTTGGGAAATATTTTTGTATCCAAATCCGGCTTTAAACTTCTTCACAACAGTATCTCGGACCTGCCTGGTGTGTTCCTTGTTCTTCATGATGCTCTCTGCGCTTTTAACGGACCTCTGAGACTATCACAGTGCAGGTGCATTTATACGGAGACTTGATTACACACAGGTGGATTGTATTTATCATCATTAGTCATTTAGGTCAACATTGGATCATTCAGAGATCCTCACTGAACTTCTGGAGAGAGTTTGCTGCACTGAAAGTAAAGGGGCTGAATAATTTTGCACGCCCAATTTTTCAGTTTTTGATTTGTTAAAAAAGTTTGAAATATCCAATAAATGTCGTTCCACTTCATGATTGTGTCCCACTTGTTGTTGATTCTTCACAAAAAAATACAGTTTTATATCTTTATGTTTGAAGCCTGAAATGTGGCAAAAGGTCGCAAAGTTCAAGGGGGCCGAATACTTTCGCAAGGCACTGTAAATATCCTACTTCTAAGAGGCTGTTAAGGTTGTTAAGCCTCATAGCCTCAGCCATTTAAGTTATTTTATATAGGTCTAGGCTCTGAAGAAATAGACTCCAATTAAGCCCTCTTGTTGTTTTGTAATGTCAAATTAAAATGAAGATTATCGCTGAAATGAATTGCTCGACTGGTGTAGGTTTTCTCCATCTGTTGGTTTTTGGACAAGGACATCCCGGCTGGCCAAACCGTCCCTTAATCCGGATGACGCTGGGCTAACTGTGCGTTGCCTCATAGGTCTCCCGGTCGCGGCTGGCACAGGTTTCAAACCAGCATCTGTAGCAATGCAGAGAATGCATTTGACTGTTAGGGCTTTCAGGAGGAATGGAGAATTGCGTGTCAATTCATAAACCATGTGCCATGGAATCTCTTCCCAACTATTTTGCAATCTATATGGCTCTCCATCAATAATACAATTTAGAGGATTGGGGCGGGGTGACGAGTCCTGGATAGGTGTGACTTTCAGGTTAAAATAGGCTATAACTATACAGCAGATCTCCGATTGTCCTCAATTTGATTATGCTGTAACAACATACTGTATCACCATGACCATGATTTATATTAATTTAAGTGAGCAGACTAGGGCTTTCAGGAGGAACGGAAAATCTACTGGAGAATTTTATTTTTTAAATACTCGTAGGCTTGGGGATTTTGGTCATGGACAGTGCTATTCGCAAACACCATCAGATGCCTGTGTTACGCCGAACGCGAAAGCTCAGGAAAATTAACAGTTACAGTAGGTGACAATACTGTAAAGTAGGCCTAATAATGCTAAAAATAATGCTTAAATAAATCGACTGCTGGTCTTTACTGTATGCTGCTCATTTCTACATTGTATTCCATTTCCAGCAGGACAATTCAAGCCATCGACTCACTGATGAATGAAGATGATGAGCGATCGGCAAAGACCATCTGTAATCTGCTGGCATCATGGCACATCAACATTGCTCTAATCACAGTCAAGACAGTTGAAGAAATGTGCATGGACTAATGGGAAGTCTCAGTATATATCCAAATATATATAAATTCTGAGAACAATAACCATGCATGTGTGTTTTCTTGTTTTGTACTGTTCTGTAGTTTCGACCCAATGATTCGTCTGACAAACAAAGAAATGTGTGTCTGCAGGCCCAGGCATGGATCAAAGCTGGCGAAACGTCTTGACGTCATCTTCCCAGACTAATCAACCGTGGCCCCTGAGCAATTTGCTCAAAATTGCTACAGAAAAAAAGGAAGAAGTTCAAGCAAGCCGAGTCTCAAGCATCTGCTCAAACTCCATGTATGGGGGGCAATTTCTCACCAGGGAACAGGCCGAAGTTTAATTGTTGACAGTAAGTTCGGCTATACAAAGCAAAAGGTACATAAAATATTGTAGCCTACACTTCAGGGACTGCTATTTGTTCCACAATAATTTACTGTTGCCTCCTTTTTCAGGGATCATGGCTCGAGATTTCTTTGAGGAAGAAATCATCATCTTTACTGAAGACTCATCTCTTCAGTGGGTCATATGATTGAGTGTAGTCTGGCCCAGGAGTGTGAAGGTGAACGGAAAGGCTCTGGAGCAACGAACCGCTCTTGCTGTCTCTGCCTAGCCGGTTCCCCTGTTCCCACTGGGATTCTCTGCCTCTAACCCTATTTCAGGGGCTAAGTCACTGGCTTACTGGTGCTCTTCCATGCCGTCCCTAGGAGGGGTGCGTCACTTGAGTGGGTTGAGTCACTGATGTGATCTTCCTGTCCGGGTTGGCACCCCCCCTTGGGTTGTGCCGTGGCGGAGATCTTTGTGGGCTATACTCGACCTTGTCTCAGGATGGTAAGTTGGTGGTTGAAGATATCCCTCTAGTGGTGTGGGGGCTGTGCTTTGGCAAAGTGGGTGGGGTTATATCCTGCCTGTTTGGCCCTGTCCGGGGGTATCATCGGATGGGGCCACAGTGTCTCCTTACCCCTCCTGTCTCAGCCTCCAGTATTTATGCTGCAGTAGTTTATGTGTCGGGGGGCTAGGGTCAGTCTGTTATATCTGGAGTACTTCTCCTGTCTTATCCGGTGTCCTGTGTGAATTGAAGTATGCTCTCTCTAATTCTCTCTTTCTCTCTTTCTCTTGGAGGACCTGAGCCCTAGGACCATGCCTCAGGACTACCTGGGATGAGGACTCCTTGCTGTCCCCAGTCCACCTGGCCGTGTTGCTTCTCCAGTTTCAACTGTTCTGCCTGCGGCTATGGAACCCTGACCTGTTCACCGGAAGTGCTACCTGTCCCAGACCTGCTGTTTTCAACTCTCTAGAAACAGCAGGAGCGGTAGAGATACTCTTAATGATCGGCTATGAAAAGCCAACTGACATTTACTCCTGAGGTGCTGACTTGCTGCACCCTCAACAACTACTGTGATTATTATTTGACCATGCTGGCCATTTATGAACATTTGAACATCTTGGCCATGTTCTGTTATAATCTCCACCCGGCACAGCCAGAAGAGGACTGGCCAACCCTCATAGCCTGGTTCCTCTCTAGGTTTCTTCCTAGGTTTTGGCCTTTCTATGGAGTTTTTCCTAGCCACCGTGCTTCTACACCTGCATTGCTTGCTGTTTGGGGTTTTAGGCTGGGTTTCTGTACAGCACTTTGAGATATCAGCTATATAAATACATTTGATTTGATATGATCAAGATATATGCTGGACCCTGTGTCAGAGGTGTTTCTGGGACCACATAGTTTCCTTCAAAGTACGATTATAGCAAAATGTTGTTATGTTTAGGCCTATTTACATGTATATTTCTGGTATTGTACTGTTTGGCTAAATTTAGTTTTTTGCAGACTGACCCAAAACACACCCCCGTCCTGGTTTGCATTGCAAATGAGGGAATAAACTGGATCAAATACATTGATCATCTCATAAAGGTTTTGGAGGTAGACGTCTGCATTTTTTGTATTTTTTTCTCTATTTTATGAACGAAAGTATAAAGTTGTTGATGAAGAAATAATGTACTGCTGTTTTGAGTTAGAAATGTAACACTTTAGAATACTTAAGCATTGTGTCACGTTCTGACCATCGTTCATGTGTGTTTTCCTTGTTTTAGTGTTGGTCAGGACGTGAGCTGGGTGGGCATTCTATGTTGATTGTCTAGTTTGTCTATTTCTATGTCTGGCCTGATATGGTTCTCAATCAGAGGCAGGTGTTAGTCATTGTCTCTGATTGGGAACCATATTTAGGTAGCCTGGGTTTCACTATGTTTGTGGGTGATTGTTCCTGTCTCTGTGTTTTCACCAGATAGGGCTGTTTCGGTTTTCGTTACGTTCTTTGTTTTGTAGTGTTTGTATCGATTCGTGTTTTACGTTTGTTTATTAAACATGGATCGCAATCTACACGCCGCATTTTGGTCTGACTCTCCTTCACATACAGAAAACCGTGACACATTGAATACATTGCAAGTTGGGGGATGTTCACAACTACACTATCCGGGCTATAAAGAGTCTATTGTCCTGCTAATAGGGCTACACCTGCTACAGTACTACAGTACACTTGTGAAAAACAAAATTCAAAATGCCTCCAGCTGTTCATCACTACTGTAAATAAAAACACAGCATCTTGTTTAAGTTCTTTATTGTAACCACAATGTCACAAATCATTTGTATATACCTTCCCAATTACTTTTAGAGTTTGGGATTTACAAATGTGCTCTTTTCCTGTCATTTTTTTGTTAAATTCAGTTCGGTTTTAAATGTAACTTCTGACTGATGCCTTTAGTGAGCGGTCTAATGCTTTAATAATTAATCATTTCTGCCCTCCGAATTCATATCTAAGGGGAATTTTTCATGCCATTATTAGTTACATTGTTTTAGTTTGAACGTGCAGACAGGCACTAAGAACAGCTGGAAAGTTTCCCTAGTCAGCGCCATTATTAATGCAATGCCTTTTAAAGTGTTGCTCTGTGCTACCAAGTGGGTCCTCCTCCTCCCTTCCCAATGGGCTAGGTCCGTCTTCTGTGCAATGGGGCCTGTCCCATGCCCCCACACCTTGAACCTCATGCACCCACAGATATCTCAGCAGATAAAGCTGGAGAACTGCAAGGCAATCCCATTCTGCGCCACTTGGGAGCCCTGACCAATATGACCAATATATATTGTCCTGCAAATAGCCCATCCGAGAAACGTTGATTAAAAAATTCACAGCCTGCTACGCTTGAAAAACAGGGTTGATAATATATCTGTGAGAATATCTAAGGGGCTTTTAAATCATTCTAAATTAATAATAATAATTGCTTTGTTTAAAAAATAATATTTTGGAGAGGACAAATAAAGAGTGAGCGAGAAAAAGGGCATTCTTGAACATGGGGTGAGACATTGTTACTAATTTGTAAGTAAAGCCAGCTTGTTATTTAGAATTACTTATTTCTGTTTTTAGAGGGAGAGAAACCAAAAGCCTACCATCATCTCATGGGTCTCCCAGTTGGCACGGTTTTTGAACTAGTATCTGTAGCAACGGAGTTTGCACTGCAATGCAGTGTCTTAGACTGCTGCGCCACTCAGGCACTGTACAATGTGGTTGGGAGTAGGTTACAGTACTACCGTAAGAGCAAAATAATCCTAACATTTCCACAACCTAATTGTAGTCTAAGTTTCTCTTAGAATAAAAACCTTAGTGTAAGAACTGTTTTAGTAAGTAATACTGAAGTCGTGCACAATTACAGTGCCTTGCAAAAGTATTCATCCCCCTTGGCGTCTATCCTATTTTGTTGCATTACAACCTGTAATTTAAATAGATTTTTAATTGGATTTCATGTAATGGACATACACAAAATAGTCAAAATTGGTGAAGTGAAATGAAAAAAATAACATGTTTCAAAAAAATAAAAACACCCCCTTTGCTATGAAGCTCCTAAATAAGATCTGGTGTAACCAATTAGCTTCAGCTTCAGCTAAATAAAGTGCACCTGTGTGCATTCTAAGTGTCACATAATATGTCACATGATCTCAGTATATATATTTGCCAGCAGCATACCACTGCTGGCTTGCTTCTGAAGCGAAGCATGGTTGGTCTTGGTCAGTCCCTGGATGGGAGACCAGATGCTGCTGGAAGTGGTGTTGGAAGGCCAATAGGAGGCACTCTTTCCTCTGGTCTAAAAAAATATCCTAATGCCCCAGGGCAGTGATTGGGGACACTGCCCTGTGTAGGTTGCCGTCTTTCGGATGGGACGTTAACCTCTCTGCGCACCGAACCCGTTAGCGGGATGAAATTTGACAACATACGGTGATCGCTACATAAATAGTCATATTAAACATTCATGAAAATACAAGAGTCTCACATGTTTCGAAAGCCTAGAATCTTGCTAATCCAACTGCGTTGTCAGATTTAAAAAATAATTTACTGCGAAAGAATAGTCTTCCAGAGATTTGAGACTGGGACAGAGGTTAACCTTCCAGCAGGACAATGACCCTAAGCATACTGCTAAAGCAAAATTCAAGTGGTTTAATGGGGAAACATTTAAATGGAATGGCCTAGTCAAAGCCCAGACCTCAATCCAATTGAAAATCTGTGGGATTGCTTGACTTGAAATTAATTTCTTCATTTAAACCAGGGTATTTAGTGGCCTGTAGAGTGTAGAATGCCTGTAGCATTGAAATGGCCTGAAGAGGTATGGTGCCTATTGCTTCAGTGTAAATTAACTGGGAAAGCCCAAGAGGTTTTGTCAGCGCTACCTCTGGAGGACAGTTTGAATTATGAAGTGGTCAAAGCTACTGTTCTTTGCGCCTATGAGCTTGTGCCTGAGGCATACCGACAGAGATTTAGTTTGCTAGAGACAAGGGAAATCTGTTTGATAAATGGCATGCTGCTAGTAAGGTAACTGATTTCAACTCTCTCCGGGAGTTAATCTTGTTGGAAGAGTTTAAAAATTGTTTACCCGAACGCATTGTAGTTTACCTAAACGAACAGAAAGTATCCTCCCTGGCAGAAGCGTCTGTGTTGGCAGACGAGTTTGTGTTGACTCACAAGAGTGTGTTTTCGGCTCATACTGAGAGTAGAGCCACTGAGTTGCCTACTTTTAGCCCTAGTTGGCCAGGAGTATATCAAGCACGCCAGAAGAATGAGTGTCCCTGTTTCTATTGTCATAAAGTGGGACATATGATTAATGATTGCTTCCTGCAAACAAGGGATGCCTCTTCGTGCCAAGCCGCCAACAGGTGTTGGTCTAATTCGTACGGTTGTGAGGTCTGCAACGATACAGGTGCCTCAGGGTAACTGCAGTTTGAAAGTCTCAGTCCCCGACCACAGTTATGAACCGTTCATTTTCGAGGGGTTTGTGTCCCTAACGAATGACGAAGCTTCTCAGCGTCCGGTCAAAATCCTTAGAGATACTGGTGCGGCGCAGTCGTTTATATTGTCTGATGTGTTGCCCTTATCTGACGATACATACTGTGGTTCCAGTGTGTTAGTGCAGGGTATTGAAATGGGTTTTGTCCCAGTGCCATTGCACTTTGTGAAAGTACACTCTGAGTCAGTGGAATATTCAGAGTGGGGGTACGTCCTATGTTGCCAGTGAAAGGTGTGACCTTTATAATGGGTAACGATATTGCCGGAGGAAAGGTAGTACCCGTATTGGAAGTATTGGATAAAAGTGACCACTCTCTCTCGAATGAGTTGGCACAGAGTTATCCACATGTGTTCCCCGCTTGTGCTGTCACTCGTGCTCAGGCACGACAAGAGGGTGATGAGATAGATTTGTCGAACAATGTTCTGTTCAGAGGTTGATCAAGAGGCTGGGTTGTGTGTTACCTCTGGGAAGCTGATCACCTCTGACAAACAACCCAGGAAAGAATTGAAGAATGTTGAACTTATTGCTGATGCAATACAGTTACCAGTCACTCGTGAGCAGCTGATTGCTAACCAAAAGGTTGACAACAGGCTTGCTAAATGTTTTTCTAGTGTTGTCTCATTGGAAGATGTAAAGAAAAAGAACGTGGCTTACTTCATTGATGGTAATCTCCTCCTGCGTAAATGGACATCCCATGTTGACGCGGGTGGAGATTGGAATGCTGTTTACCAAATAGTGATTCCTACAGCCTTTCGACAAAATGTATTATCCCTTGCTCATGATCACCAGTGGTCTGGTCATTTAGGAATCACAAAGACTTATGATCGGATCCTTCGACATTTCTTTTGGCCGGGTTTAAAACAAGATGTGGCTCAGATAACAGGAAAACCAAATCAGGTTTTTCCTCCCGCTCCTCTTTGTCCAATACCTGTCATGGGTGAACCATTCGAACATGTGGTGGTTGATTGTGTTGGACCGTTACCGAAGACAAAATCAGGTAACCAGTTCCTGTTAACGATTATGTGTATGGCAACAAGATACCCCGAGGCCATTCCTCTGCGAAGGATTACAGCCCCGGTAGTGAGTAAAGCCTTAATTAAATTCTTCACGACATTCGGGTTACCTAAGGTGGTACAAAGTGATCAAGGTACCAATTTCCTATCCAAGCTCTTCAAGCAGGTGTTAAAATCCTTGTCAATTACACACCGTGTGGCAAGCGCATATCACCCAGAGTCTCAGGGTGCGCTTGAAAGATGGCATCAGACACTGAAGTCTATGCTACGTAAATATTGTTTGGAATCTGAGAAAGATTGGGATGAGGGAGTTCCTCTAGTTTTGTTTGCTGCTCGTGAAACTGTGCAGGAGTCCCTAGGTTTCAGCCCGCCTGAACTAGTGTTTGGTCACACAGTGAGAGGACCAATGAAAGTCCTTAAAGAACAGTTCTTGTCCCAAGAGTTGTGTACAGGAGATGAGAATGTGTTGGACTACGTTAGTCGCTTTCGTGAGCGCCTACACCAAGCTTGTGCTCTCGCAAAGGAAGCTCTGTCTTCCTCAAAGAGGAGCATGAAAAGACACTATGATAAAGAGGCTGTTTCTCATCCACTACAGCCAGGTGACCAAGTACTGATGTTATTGCCTGTTCCAGGATCTTCACTGTCAGCTTGTTTCTTGGGTCCTTATTTAATTGAAGAGAAAATAAGTGAAACTGACTATGTGCTTCAAACTCCTGATAGACAACGCCAATATCGTGTGTCACATTAACATGTTGAAAGCATACCACACCCGACCCATCACACAGTTAGATAGTTCAAAAACAGAGGAAGGTACTGCTGTCTCCTCTGCTACTACTGCTATGATAGTGGACTGTCATATTGATGTTGATGGATTGGAGTTGCGCAATACTCAGCAGCAGTGTGTTAGATTGCCCAACTCAGAAATGCTGCTGTCTATCCAGTCAGGTCTGGTTCATTTAACGGACGGACAGGCCAACGATATTGTGAGGCTACTACACAGTTTTCCATGTCTCTTTAATGATGTTCCTACTCGCACAAACGTGTTGGAACATGACATTAATGTTGGAAATGCTGCCCCTATCAAGCAACACCCATATCATATCAATTCTTCTAAGAGAAAGATAATGAGGGATGAGGTGAGATATTTGTTGGAGAATGACCTGGCTAAGCCACAATGCCAGATTCGTTCCCGTTACCCAGACTGGACGACTGTATCGACACTATTGGTGCTGCTAAGTATGTAACTAAGTTGAACCTCTTAAAAGGTTACTGGCAGGTTCCGTTAACTTCATGTGCTTCTGAGATTTCTGCATTTGGGACCCCAGACAACTTCCTACAGTACTCAGTCATGGCTTTTGGGATGCGAAATGCATCAGCCACTTTCCAACGACTGGTTAACTCCGTATTAGCTGGCGTTCCTAATTGTAGTGCATACCTTGATGACCTAGTAATTTATTCATCTGAGTGGTCAGATCATGTTGACTCTCTAAGGGTAGTATGTGAACGGTTGGCAGCTGCTTCTCTAACTCTGAACTTGGCAAAGTGCGAGTTTGGGAAGGCTACTGTTACCTATCTCGGTAAAGAGGTCGGCCATGGACAGGTGCGCCCTGTTGACGCCAAGGTCTTGGCTATAACTGCATTCCCCACACCTACCACCAGACGAGAGCAATGCCACTTTTTAGGGATGGTTGGCTACTACCGTAGTTTCTGTAAGAACTTCTCTGCGATTTGCTCAGTCCGGCTAGATCATTTGTGTGGTCCCCTGATTGTAAGAGAGCTTCTGAATCTGGGAAAGCACTCTCATGTAGTACCCCTGTACTTGCTGCTCCGGATTTTGAACAACCATTCAAACTTGAGGTAGATGCTAGTGCCAGAGGTGCTGGTGCTGTTCTACTGCAGCAGGACAAGAGTGGAGTGGATCATCCCGTTTTGTTATTTTTCACAAATGTAATAAATGTCAAACAAACTATGCGACAATAGAACAAGAAGCTCTTGCTTTGTTGTTGGTTCTGCAATACTTTGAGGTATATATTGGTTCCAGTGCCCTACCAGTGATTGTATATACTCACCACAACCCCTTAGTGTTTCTCCACTGGATGTACAACCAGAACCAGCGCCTTATGCGTTGGGCGCTTATTGTACAGAATTATAATTTGGAGATCCTCCACAAAAAGGGTTCAGATAATGTGTTAGCAGATGCTTTGTCTCGTGTGTAATTATTGTTTTTTGTATGTTTAGTAAGGTTGACTTTGTTGTTGATCTTGTGGGTATTCATTGTAATACTGTGGTCGCAATCCCTAGGGTTGCTCTTTTAAGGGTGGGAGTGTTACGGATACAGGTATCCTGTGTATGTGTATGTATCCTGTGTTCTTTTCTCTCCTTCTCCCCTCCCAGGTGAAAATCCTCACTCCCCAATCAATCATCAATCAGAAGACACCTCCTCCTGTTTCCTACCCAATCACAGTTCATTTCCCTTGGTTTAAAAACCCTGTCAGTTGTTTGCTCTAGAGCTCAATCTCTCTGTAAATGCCATATGTCTGTAGATCGCTCTGGTTCACCCTCTCCTACTATGTCTCTCTATCGCTCTTTATGTATTGAGTTATCTTTTGTTTGAGCACCTCCATATCACTTTGTCCTCACCTGTGAGTATTGTTTTTGGTTATGGTGTTGGTGTTTGTTTGCTGGTGAGAAAAGGGGGAACCAAGACAAGTCGCCCATGGGCATACACTACTCGTAGGTAAACTTTGTTAAACACTAGTTAGAACTGGGCGGACCACCCACTGTATTTTTGGTTGGTTAGTTAGCTGTTGTTGAAATAGGCTAGTCTAGCTTATGGTGTTTTGGATGCTTATTGATTCTTTCCTTGGGTCCAGCTCAGCCCCTTTCAGCCCCCCCCCCTCCCCCTCCCCCTCCCATTACCGTGTGTTTTCTAATAAACCATGTGTTTGATGGTAATTTAGTTGTCTGGTTATTTCATTCTCACTTTTACTTTGTCACTATTATAATTTGCATGAGTTATTTTACGGGTCTCGTTACCATCTCCCCTAGACTGTCGGGCCAAAAGGGATTCGTAACAGGTATTGATCGTATTCTGGCCTCTATTAGAAAAGGGGACCGTCTTAAACAGTTAAACCAAAGGGAAAGTTTTAGGATTTACAAACTACAGGCCACTAAATACCCTGTTTTAAATGAAGATATGGATTTCTCACCCTTTTTGTAGGGTCTTGATGGGTCCATTTGCTATCATCTAGTGGACATTTTGCTCAATTGCCCTCAGCTATGGTTAGACTGTTCATGTTTTGCTGTGTTCTAGTGTACTATGGAATATATAGCTTCCTTATTCTTGACACCTCTCCCAGTCATATTTAAGGTTAGAACTATCTTTTAGTGTTCTGATACTTCTAGTTTGGAGTTGTATTTTTATGATAACATTGCTACTGTATTAATCTTTTAATGTGTATAGTATTGCTTACTAGGTGTGTCCAATCAATTGTGTAACCACTCCTTCTTCCAATTAGGGCTAATTGTAAAGCTGTTAAAAAGAGGACCTTGTATTCCTTTTTTGTACTCCCTGACGAAGGCCATGCAGCCAACCGCGTCGGTTTAAAAAAAAACCTTGTTTCTATTGAACATGCCATACTAATAAAGGCATTTTAATCAATTATATGAAGAGTGCCTTGGTCCTCCTTTTTGATGACCAATTTACCCCTTTTACCAAAGAGCACCTATCTACCAAAATGTACTATTGTGTACCTTAGTAGCGCTTCCCTCCCTTCTCTTTGCACTAGTAAATATAGTCTACTTACTCCTCAATCGGATCAAGGACATCTTGGTAATTCTAAGGAAAATATCTGGGGCAGACACTCAAACGCGTCTGTGTCACCGCCGAGCTCTCAAATACCATGCCTATCTCTCATTCTGAAAGTTAACTGCTATCCAGATACTCTGAACCCTAAACTATAACACTTAACTAACACTAAACTTAATTGTATATTTATACTTGATTGAGGTAGGGACATCCCAGGGATATAGCACAGACCCTCTGGGTAAGCATATAAACTCCTCTATTTGACTGAAAGCCATGGGCGCATCTCTTACTTACCATCCTGAGACAAGGCCGAGTATAGCCCACAAAGATCTCCGCCACGGCACAACGCAAGAGGGGGCGCCAACCCAGACAGGAAGATCACGTCAGTGACTCAACCCACTCAAGTGAGGCACCCCTCCTAGGGGCGGCATGAAAGAGCACCAGTAAGCCAGTGACTCAGCCCCTGTAATAGGGTTAGAGGCAGAGAATCCCAGTGAAAAGAGGGGAACCGGCCAGGCAGAGACAGCAAGGGCAGTTCGTTGCTCCAGAGCCTTTCCGTTCACCTTCACACTCCTGGACCAGACTACACTCAATCATATGACCCACTGAAGAGATGAGTCTGCAGTAAAGACTTAAAGGTTGAGACGGAGTCTGCGTCTCTCACATGGGTAGGCAGACCATTCCATAAAAATTGAGCTCTATAGGAGAAAGCCCTGCCTCCAGCTGTTTGCTTAGAAATTCTAGGGACAATTAGGAGGCCTGCGTCTTGTGACCGTAGCGTACGTGTAGGTATGTACGGCAGGACCAAATCAGAGAGATAGGTAGGAGCAAGCCCATGTAATGCTTTGTAGGTTAGCAGTAAAACCTTGAAATCAGCCCTTGCCTTGACAGGAAGCCAGTGGAGGGAGGCTAGCACTGGAGTAATATGATATAATCTTTGGTTCTAGTCAGGATTCTAGCAGCTGTATTTAGCACTAACTGAAGTTAATTTAGTGCTTTATCCGGGTAGCCGTTAAGGGGAGCATTGCAGTAGTCTAACATAGAAGTTACAAAAGCATGGATTAATTTTTCTGCAATTTTGGGCAGACAGTTTCTGATTTTTGCAATGTTACGTAGATGGAAAAAAGCTGTCCTTGAAACAGTCTTGATATGTTCGTCAAAAGAGAGATCAGGGTCCAGAGTAACGCCGAGGTCCTTCACAGTTAATGGAGACGACTGTACAACCATTAAGATTAATTAGATCTGCATACAGCGTTTAGATCTGTATACAGCGAGATAAGATAACATACCATGTTGAGGGAAAGACAGATTACCTATAGATTAGACATATTCTTTTCCAGGCCATTAGTGATAACAGGAAATACACAAGTCGAAATACAAATGTCGGCTTGCACAGGAAAAATTGTATGTTTTAAAATGTATGGTTGAAAAGTAATTAATATAAATATATACTTTGCACCTTATGACTTTCATTAGCCCGCAGGCGTCATGCAGACGTTGGTAAGGCATTGGTATGATGACATGTTAGTTACACACAGATGTCACGTACACATTAGTAAGGCATTTGTATCATGTCATGTCAGTCAGACGTTCAATGGTAGGTGACAGCCACAAGGTGGTACGATTGCCTTGGCTTAATTCTGGCACATATCACCCCCCATAGGAAGGGATAGAGACAGCAGACATAGTGTTTGCGAATGGCCCGTAATTCAGTGGCCCGTAATTCGGGTCTGTCCTGCAGGCTTTTCTGCAGTGCAGGAACCCCTCTTTAATGTTTTTGAAAAACAAGATGTTTACTTCAAGGATTACGTTTAAATTCAGAAAGCATGTTTGTGGAAAAAATTGTTTTCTCAAGGACATTAAAATCAGCATTGAAAAAAGGTGAAAGTTGTTCCACTCTGATGATACACTATATGTGTTTGATGGATCGCGGGAAAAGAGCAGGAATAGGCTTTTGTAGGCCACAGTCCAAGCTATGTCTTCCAGTGGTAAGACTGGTGTTGGCATCCAAAGATTATACATCCAATTTGAATAAATGCTTGGAAGTAAGGACTACAGCAGTGGTGTAGCTTATGGACAATGGGTAGCCTAGCGGTTAAGAGCGTTGGACCAGTAATCAAAAGGTCACTGTTTTGAATCCCCGAGCCCACTAGGCAAAAAAACCTGTTGAGGTGCCATTGTGCAAGACACATAACCCAAATTCCTCTGGATAAGAGTTTCTACTTAAAATTATATGGAGATCACTTATTATTGATATCTACATCAATAGCGGTGTGTGGGTAAAATGACCGAGGAAGCCAAGCCAGTAAAAGAAGCCATATTACAACCTATGTTGTGATAATTGCGTTGTTTGCTTTATAACCCATTTATAACTCCACCGTGATATACAAGACCATGACGACAAAATTACAGTCACACAGTGGTGGAAAAAAATTAACTACACATACGTTTGTATCATCACAAAAATGGAAAGCAACATCTGTCCAGTGAAGTCCACAAAGCAAATTTAGTATACAAATAGTTATATAACAGTCAAGCAAGTTAGTGTTGGCAGTTTACTAAACTACTAATTTAGAACCACTGAGTTACCGCAAGTCAGCACAAAGACAACAGGAGCACTGCCTCTGCTATTCCATCACCACCTTAAACATTTAAACATCATAAAATCAACCAGACTATATATTCTTAGTTTAATGCACTGAAAACAAACTTAAAGATACCAAAAACTATTTAGTCCAATCAATGTTGCTAAATATCACGTGGATGTCCATGGTACTGATTTCTGTGTGTGTGTGTGTACGCTCGCAAGTAAAATAAAAAATGTTGACTCAACCTATTTGTAGACATGGTACTTGTAGACTTGTTGAATGGCAATGACATCCTCCTCTCTTTCATGTTGGCAAAATGGTCTATGGCTCTGTCATACACTTTCAGTTTTTGTTGTCATAGGCTACCAACTAAAATACTTGATAGCAGAACTTCCTCGCATGGGTAGCAATGAACCAGCTAAGTTGGCTAGCTAACAAGTTAATGTGAGCCTACTAAGCTACATCTAGGCTAGACATTGAAGTTCAATCGTCTTATGCCAGTGGCACAACATATTAATTTATAGTACAGAGAAATTATTCAAATCCACAAGTCCAAATCCCCATCTCCATCCATGGCTTAGGAAAGAGACAGACACATTTTTCTGAAAGTGGAAGTGATTTCGTTGGTCTGAAGCCAAATCCAAACTGGCCTCCCTTGGGGGTTGTTTTGCTGCTACAGGATCACCCACAGTTGAGCTCAGCTTATTTTATAATGTTTGTATCAAGGGAGGCCAAATGCTTGCAGGCATCACTCAATCAAACGCTATGGTGGCAACATGTTAACAGCTTCTGGTCTGCTTGTGCATCAGATACATGGGCTACACATAGCCTACTGAGACCAAGGAACTCTGTTTTGCTCACTCGTATGATTTCTCCGTTGAGATTCAGCCACTTGCGAATTGACGGGAAATTATGAAAACACAGAGATTATTATTATTATTATATCATTTAAATTGATTTATTGGTCAAATATTTGGGGAAGCCTGGCTTCCCTTGGCATCCACAAATACACGCCACTGATCTACAAAGCACATTGATGTGAATTACTGCTCTCTCATTTAGCTATTTGCACTGTATGGATTGTGGTTGTTGTGGATGGCTCTTCAAAAATGTATATGTGTATTTTAATTAATAACAGTTATCAGATATCAAAATGGGCTCTTGGGCCAAAAGAAATTGGGAACCCATGTTTTAGTCACTCAAAAGGCTATTTTACATGGGTATCAGAAAGACTGTTCAGGACCTTTAACATTGTATTATATACAATACATATTTCATGAAGCTTTATTTTGAGGGCCTACACTCACATAGTTTAAAATAACACTAATGTTGGTGTTAATAATCAGAGCTGAACCAAAACTACACCCATCATTATTATATCTCCCACGTGTTCTATTGCAGATTGATTTTAAGAATTGTTCAATTACTATGTTTTTGCATGTACATTGATTTATTCATTAATGTTATGCTTCTCAAATATAAATGAGAGTCTGTACATTTTCTAAAATAATCCAAGATGTTACTTGGATTTATTGCACACATTACTGAAATGGTTGTTCCAGTATAGATGCATTAGGTAGTCTCATATTTCAGTCTTCCCAAGCCTGGCTGTCATTCTTAATGCTAGTTGCAATAAAAAAAAACTCAGAAGTTTGAATACCCCTACTCTGGCTGGATTCCAATAGAAATGTAACATAACTAAGCAAGCCAGCATAATGTGACCGGTTTTGTTTATAACCTAAAATGTTGGGTTGTTCGGGTTACCCAAACATGGGTTAATTTAACAATCAGTTGGCTTTTTATTCACTTTCATTCCAGGTTGACCAAGCAGCTGTTTTTTTTATTGTAATAAGTTATTTTCAGGAGGCATGGTTTATTAGGGGCATAGCTTTTAGATAGTTATTTTTGGCCACCCGTAAGACTAAATGTCATACCTTTTCATTATGTTAAGTTTGTACACTGCAATGTTAAATATTTCATTAATATTATTGTACATTATATATTGTAATACTAGGGGAGTTACAGGTGTAATGTACAAATAATTATATAATCCCAAAATGATGTATCTCACAAAAAAAGCATTAATAAAGGTATATGAATACTAAGTATTGATCCTTATGATCATATTATAGAGTTATATATTTTTTATAATACATTTAGTATGTAAAGGAAAACAAACAAAAGTAAGCACCTATGATCTTCAATGCATTTGGGAGCAATTGAGATACATTGTCTAGATATAATAAAATATTGTCTGTCTATAATGAGATTAAATGGTCAGTACATTTGAGGTAATTTGGTGTTATTTCCTTCGATTTATTAAATTCCTGGGCCAGAGATCCATGGATAAGAAATATTGCAAAGGAGAAAACGAATCGCCTTGTCTACTGCTTCTAGTGCTTTTTTTCTGCATTGAGATATTAAAACAGCCCCAGGAGCTGTTGTTTCTGATTATGTCACAACCTGATCTGTTTCACCTGTCCTTGTGCTTGTCTCAAACCCCTTCAGGTGTCGCTTATTATCCCCGGTGTATTTATCCCTGTGTTTCCTGTCTCTCTATGCCAGTTCGTCTTGTTTGTCAAGTCAACCAGCGTTTTTGTGTTTCAGCTCCTGCTTTTCCCAGTCTCTCTTTCCTTGCCCTCCTGGTTCTGACCCTTGCCTGTCCTGACTCGGAGCCCGCCTGTCTGACCACTCTGCCTGCCCAAACCTCGAGCCTGCCTATCGCTTGGTACTGTTTGGACTCTGACTTGGTTTATGAACTGTCGCCTGTACCCGACCTGCCTTTTGCCTACCCCTTTTACTATAATAAATATCGGAGCTTAACCATCTGCCTCCTGTGTCTGCATTTGGGTCTTGCCTTGAGTCCTTATAGATGCATTTTGATAGGTTATCCAAGGATAAACATGTTTTTAACAATCCTGCTTTGTTCCGTGTGGACCAATTTGGTTAAGTAAGTCTCGAGACAGGAGATTACATATCTATGTTTATCAAAAATAGGGGAAGACACACAAAATTTGTGCTGTAGTCACATCGCTCCCAAATGAAACTTTGCCTTTGCCTTTGTTCATTCAAAGCTCTTTTGAGTTCATTGAGAGGGATTTGGGTTCTTAATTATTTTAGGACTTAGTCTGGCTTGGTGTGGATTTACAATCAGAGGTGTACAGTACTTTATAAAAGCGAATGTTTGATTGATTAATTTGGGTTCTGATAGTAATTCCCCAGTTTCAGATACAATAGTTGCTTATCAGCTAATTGATCATTACTGCGTAGCTTGTTGGCCAGTAATCGACTGGGACGATTACAATGGAAGGCAAATTCTGCTCTGTCTTATCAATGAATTAAGTTATTGTGATTGATTCAAACCAGATGGAAATGCAGTTGCATAATTTTTAACAAAACCTTTTGTGGCATCCCATAGAATTGTACAGGCTGGATTTCTTCTATAACCTTGCTGTTACAATAGCCAAACGGTTGGATAAACACCATTTGTGAAACCATAATGTAATGGAACTGATGACATGGGGTGAATTTATAATTCGCAAACAATCAGCTTCAAGTTGATTGCTAAGATACAAGCATAATGAAACCTCAACACAATAAATGGGTGAAAATCATTTTTTTTTAACCTAATTTGCTTACCACTTTTTCCATGTGATTTCTTCCTCCTTCCTTATGTATTTGGTGAAAATATACCTTTTTTGTTTATGGTTTCCTAGTAATAAGGGTGGCTCAATTCACACCTTTGGCTCAACTTTTCCCACTCTTCACTAAGCCTAATGACACATGCTCAAACTCGCACACTTTTAATAGACTTACAGTGCCTTCAGAAAGCATTCACACCCCTTGAATTATTCCACATTTTGTTGCGTTGAAGTCTGAATTCTGGAGATTGTGTTACAGCCTGAACAATTTTTAAAAAAAATGTCACTGGCCTAAACACAATACCCCATAATGTTAAAGTGGAATTATGTTTTTCAAATGTTTTACAAATTCATATTCTTGAGTCAATAGGTATTCAACCCCTTTGTTATGGCAAGCTTAAATACGTTCAGGAGTAAAAGTGTGCTTAACCATTCACGTAATAGGTTGTATGGACCAACAACATTGTAGTTACTCCACAATACTAACCTAATGGACAGAGTAAAAAGAAGGATGCCTGTACAAAATAAAAAATATTCCCAAAACTTGAATCCTGTTTGCAATAAGGCACTAAAGTAATACTGCAAAAAACGTGGCAAAGCAATTCACTTCTTGTCCTTAATACAAAGTGTCATGTTTGGGGCAAATCCAATACAACACATTACTGAGTACTACTCTACATATTTTCAAGCATAGTCATGGCTGCATCATGTCATGGGTATGCTTGTAATCGTTAAGGACTGGGGAGTTTTTCAGGATTTAAAATAAACGCAATGGAGCTAAGCACAGGCAAAATCCTAAAGGAAAACCTTGGTCAGTCTGTTTTCCACCAGAGACTGGGAGATGAATTCACCTTTCATCAGGACAATAACTTAAAAAACAAGGCCAAATCTACACTGGAGTTGCTTACCAAGAAGAGAGTGAATGTTCCTGTGTGGCCGAGTTACAGTTTTGACTTAAATCTACTAGAAAATCTATCGCAAGATCTAAAAACAGTTGTCTAGCAATGATCAACAACAAATTTGACAGAGCTTGAAGACATTTTTAAATAATAATGGGAAAATGTTGCACAATCCAGTTGTGGAAATCTCTTAGAGACCACAGCACCCCCTTGTCTGCAGGTTCATTAGTGAAATAAATGCCTGTTCTCTGTCCTGAGGTTCTTCTGAATATGTTTTGTTTTTCTCGTATACACAGACATGCCTTCTTGTTCGACTAACCTACAACCGGTATTAATCGAGGAGTTGTTAGCCATAGGACAGAATTTCCTTTTGGCCTTAAAATGGGTAACAGTTCTTTGTTGGGTTTCTAGGCCAAAAACAGTGTTTAAGTTTAATCTTGAGAAGTAATTTAAACAGATGTACTTTCGTATCAAATGGTTTATCTGTACATGTAGGTACAAAAGAGAGGCCCTTAGATAAGACTGAGACTTGTGTGTCAGTGAGCTCATTTTTGGAGAGGTTAATTACTGCGTCCTGCTGTAGCTCCGTGTCTACAGACTGTGTTCCTGGTCCCCTCTTTGACCACTTGTCTCTCCTACATTGTTTATTTTCTTTGGTGGAAAAAAGCAGTCGATGTGTGATGATAGCTGGAGTCGCTGTCTGTGGGGAACATCTGAGTCGACTCCAACCCTATTTGATGCATTGAATGAATTTGGGTGAAGCAAAGTCTACATAAGGATGCAAATGATAAACACTCTGTGTTCTGACGAAGGCCTTAATTCTGATGAAGGCCTTAAGGCCGATGTATGAAGCTTAATAAAGATCAGTGATACTAGTAAAAGCAGTGTGCAGGTTTCCTCTTTTTTTCACACCTTATTCAACTGTTACCATGCACCTGCAACAAAGATAGATCGTATGTGCCTTTTGATTTTTTTTTGCCACCATAGAGCAACTGTTTCCTCAGGCAGCTCAGGAACAGGGAAAAGTCCCCCTCCTCTTCCTCGTCGTTGTCAGTGGAGTAGGTGAGGCTGAAGCATCGGTTGGTCTGGGTCGTGCGGGTGTCCAGGGTCATGCTGTGTTTGACTGTGGTGATGCGTAGAGCGTCCTGTGGGCTTGGCCTTTGTCTCGCGGCCCTCCTCCTTGTCGCTCTCCACACTCTATAACTCAGACTGAGAGTCCAGCTCTCTACAGTATCTTCGTCTTCCTCTTCTTCATCCTGCCTCTTGGTGTTTTTGACTGATTTAGGGCTGGTGATTTCTTTCTCAATCCTGAGTGATTATTCGACCATGCTGGTCATTTATGAACATTTGAACATCTTGGCCATGTTCTGTTATAATCTCCACCCGGCACAGCCAGAAGAGGACTGGCCATCCCACATATGCTCTCTCTAATTCTCTCTTTCTTTCTCTCTCTCGGAGGACCTGAGCCCTAGGACCATGCCCCAGGAATACCTGACATGATGACTCCTTGCTGTCCCCAGTCCACCTGACTGTGCTGCTGCTCCAGTTTCAACTATTCTGCCTTATTATTATTCGACCATGCTGGTCATTTATGAACATTTGAACATCTTGACCATGTTTTGTTATAATCTCCACCCGGCACAGCCAGAAGAGGACTGGCCACCCCACATAGCCTGGTTCCTCTCTAGGTTTCTTCCTAGGTTTTGGCCTTTCTAGGGAGTTTTTCCTAGCCACCGTGCTTCTACACCTGCATTGCTTGCTGTTTGGGGTTTTAGGCTGGGTTTCTGTACAGCACTTTGAGATATCAGCTGATGTACGAAGGGCTATATAAATAAATTTGATTTGATTTGATTTGAGTGTGATTGTTGTCTGTGGTTACCCTGTTGCTATAGTGCTCCACAATCACCGGTCTGATGGTGTCAGCTGTGGGATTGTTCTTGTACAGACAGGGGCTGACTCTATCGTTAGCTTTCCCTGTAATCAATTTGGGTGGCTCTGGACTCTTCTCCCTCGCCTTCCCCTCATTTCTCAGACCTTTCCATTCATTATCCTCCGATCCCTTCGTCCCAGATTTCTGCACTTTTTCGCCCGCAGCATCGGTGAATGCGTCTCGCTTGTTGTCCAAGGAGGGTGAGATGGTGTCCGAGATGGACACTGACCTCTTGAAACAGTCCTCTGGACAGCTGATTGGATAAGATACCTCCAAGTTCATCTTGGTTACCAGGTTGCTAAGCAACCAGGGTGAGTCTGAATCCTCGTTTGAAGGTCTCCAGGCTGTGGTCGGGTTCTATCTGAAGTACCATCTGTCTGGAGATGCTGTCCTCACAGTGTGCGGGATGGGGCAGAGCCTCATATGGGCCAGCCTGGTGCTCATAGGGCAATTCATCATAATCATCTACACTCTGTAGGCCCATCAGATCCTGGCTGTCATCATAGGGCTATTTTATTTATTTTTATTTTACCTTTATTTAACTAGGCAAGTCAGTTAAGAACAAATTCTTATTTTCAATGACGGCCTAGGAACAGTGGGTTCCTGGCGCCTTACGTGCAGTAATGTTTTGATTCCAAAACATCTGGTGATTTTGCAGAAATACTCATAATAAACATTGATAAAAGATACAGGTGTTATTCACATAATTAAAGATAGACTTCTCCTTAATGCAACCGCTGTGTCAGATAAAAAAAAAAAAGATTACGGAAAAAGCATAATCTGAGAACGGCGCTCAGAACCCAAAACAGCCAGAGGAATATCCGCCATTTTGGAGTCAACAAAGTTAGAAACAACACCATAAATATTCACTTACCTTTGATGATCTTCATCAGAAGGCACTCCCAGGAATCTCAGTTCGACAATAAATGACTAATTTGTTCCATAAAATCCGTCATTTATGTCCAAATAGCCACTTGTTAGCGTGTTCAGCCCAGTAATCCATCTTCATGAGGCGCAGGCACTTCATCCAGACAAAAACTTGAAAGGTTCCGTTACAGTCCTTTAGAAACATGTCAAACGATGTATGGAATCAATCTTTAGGATGTTTTTAACATAAAACATCAATAATGTTCCAACCGGAGAATTCCTTTGTCTTCAGAAAAGCACTGGAACGAGAGGTAACTCTGTCGGGAGCGCATGTCATGAGACCAAGGCACTCTGCCAGACCACTGACTCAAAGAGGTCTCATGAGCCCCTCCTTTATAGTAGAATCCTCATTCAAGTTTCTTAAGACGGTTGACATCTAGTGGAAACCGTAGGAAGTGCAAAACTTTAACCATATCTCAATGTGTATTCGGTAGGCCAAGCTTTGAAAAACTACAAACCTCAGATGTCCCACTTCCTGGTTGGATTTTTCTCAGGTTTTTGCCTGCCATATGAGTTCTGTTATACTCACAGACATCATTCAAACCGTTTTAGAAACTTCAGAGTGTTTTCTATCCAATACTAATAATAATATGCATATACTAGCATCTGGGACAGAGTAGGAGGCAGTTCGCTCTGGGCACGCTATTAATTCAAAAGTGAAAATGCTGCCCCCTATCCCAAAAAAGGTTAATGACCCCAGAGCCCAGGTGAGACTTGTGTTGTAGAGAGGAAGAGGGGATAGAGAGGGAAGAGAAAAAGTGTACCTATGTTAGCAAATATTTGCAAATGTAGCAAACAAAAATATAGTTTAAAATTGTTATGAAAAATGTTATGAATGGCTTTGATTAAAATGTGATCAATGAAGTGATAAGTATACAAATGAAAATGGGCAATGACCTGTCCGTCCTCACTGGTGAAGATTTGTATTTATGTACAGTATTGTAATTATGGGTGATTGTGGAGGCCAGGTCATCTGTAGTGGAGCAGGTTGAGAGCTTCAAGTTCCTTGCTGTCCACATCACCAACAAACTATCATGGTCCAAACACACTAAGACAGTCGTGAAGAGGGCATGACAAAGCCTATTCCCCCTCAGGAGACTGAAAAGATTTGGCATGGGTCCTCAGATCCTCAAAAGTTTCTACAGCTGCACCATCGAGAATATCCTGATGGGTTGTATCACTGCCTGGTATGGCAATTGCTCGGCCTCTGACCGCAATGCACTACAGAGGGTAGTGCATATGGTCCAGTACATCACTGGGGCCAAGCATCCTGCCATCCAGGCGGTGACAAATTGTCATACTCCAGCCACCCTAGTCATGGACTATTCTCTCTGCTACCACACAGCAAGTGGTACCGGAGCGCCAAGTCTAGGTCCAAAGGGCTTCCTAACAGCTTTTACCACCAAGCCATAAGACTCCTAAACAGGTAATCAAAGGGCTACCCAGACCCCTCTTTTACGTGGCTGCTACTCTCTGTTTATTATCTATACATAGTCACTTTAACTCTGCCTACATGTACATATTAACTCAACTACCTCGACTAATCGGTAACACTTTGACTCTGTACCGGTACGACTTGTATATAGCCTCGCTATTGTTATTTTACTGCTGCTGTTTAACTATTTGTTACTTTTATTTTCTATTTTTTTCTTAACTTCAAAGCATTGTTGGTTAAGGGCTTGTAAGTAAGCATTTCATTGTTGTATTCGGCACATGTGACAAATACAATTTGATTTGATATAGCAGTCTTTGGCTAAAATGCTACTAGCGGGACGTGGTACCCCAAAGCTCCCTGCAACAAACTGAGCATTCATTTTCCAGAATCAATGTTCATTGATACTCCCATTTTAGTAGTGTCTGCTCTGCACGCAACATGTGCAGTTGAGACGTAAAAAGGGTATCATTAGATAGGTTAACTTCTCCTCTATTACAGTAAAATAATGTCTCAATGTGTTTTCAAATCAAATCAAATGTATTTGTCACATACACATGGTTAGCAGATGTTAATGCGAGTGTAGCGAAATGCTTGTGCTTCTAGTTCCGACAATGCAGTAATAACCAACGAGTAATCTAACCTTGGTGTCCATATGACCGATTCTTTTGGACCAAACCTCAAATGCAAAAGTTAGTTGAAACCACTTGTCAAAGAGGAAGAAAGGATCTCTTATATTTGTTGTGCGAGTGGCAGGGTGAGGGGGTTGGTGTGTGTGTAAACTGAGAGGAAAAGGCAAAGCAAGAGCACCAAAATCTTTCCAAAATAAGCCCATTGAATTTCCATGGGCTTATTTTTGGCCTGTCTTCCCGCCTTTGGGACAACTCTGCTAGGGCAGAGACATGAGCATCTTCGCTTTACATACAGATCTCTGGTGTAAATGGGAAGTTGCACATGGCACAGAAGAAGGGAGTAAAGGAGTAGAGACCAAAAAGACAACATGAGAACAAGCGGACATAAGCTCTCATAAAAAATAAAAGTAACATTAATTCTTGCGATACAGGCATTTGGAAAAACATGTAAAAACATATATTTAAATGAATTGAACGTTTGATTCAAGACTGTCAGTGTTGATTCAACACTGGATAATTTATATTTTGATATATTTAATATATTGTGAATCTATATTATATTTTTCTACCTCCTGTTTCAGGAAGTGATGTCACTGAGCATTGCCCCTGTATATAGGACCTTCCACTCCCACCTGGGATATGGATGAGATGTTGTATCAATAAAATCACCTGGGAGCATGAATAGCAGTGTACAGTGTTTTTATTTTTACATTTTTTATGAGTTCCCCTAGAATTCCAGCACCCGCAAAAAAGTACCTGGCTGTGCGTATGTATTTCAGCTTTTGTTCATGTGGAAAATGAACATGTGATAGATACAGTGCCTTGCGAAAGTATTCGGCCCCCTTGAACTTTGCGACCTTTTGCCACATTTCAGGCTTCAAACAAAAAGATATAAAACTGTATTTTTTTGTGAAGAATCAACAACAAGTGGGACACAATCATGAAGTGGAACGACATTTATTGGATATTTCAAACTTTTTTAACAAATCAAAAACTGAAAAATTGGGCGTGCAAAATTATTCAGCCCCTTTACTTTCAGTGCAGCAAACTCTCTCCAGAAGTTCAGTGAGGATCTCTGAATGATCCAATGTTGACCTAAATGACTAATGATGATAAATACAATCCACCTGTGTGTAATCAAGTCTCCGTATAAATGCACCTGCACTGTGATAGTCTCAGAGGTCCGTTAAAAGCGCAGAGAGCATCATGAAGAACAAGGAACACACCAGGCAGGTCCGAGATACTGTTGTGAAGAAGTTTAAAGCCGGATTTGGATACAAAAGATTTCCCAAGCTTTAAACATCCCAAGGAGCACTGTGCAAGCGATAATATTGATATGGAAGGAGTATCAGACCACTGCAAATCTACCAAGACCTGGCCGTCCCTCTAAACTTTCAGCTCATACAAGGAGAAGACTGATCAGAGATGCAGCCAAGAGGCCCATGATCACTCTGGATGAACTGCAGAGATCTACAGCTGAGGTGGGAGACTCTGTCCATAGGACAACAATCAGTCGTATATTGCACAAATCTGGCCTTTATGGAAGAGTGGCAAGAGGAAAGCCATTTCTTAAAGATATCCATAAAAAGTGTCGTTTAAAGTTTGCCACAAGCCACCTGGGAGACACACCAAACATGTGGAAGAAGGTGCTCTGGTCAGATGAAACCAAAATTGAACTTTTTGGCAACAATGCAAAACGTTATGTTTAGCGTAAAAGCAACACAGCTGAACACACCATCCCCACTGTCAAACATGGTGGTGGCAGCATCATGGTTTGGGCCTGCTTTTCTTCAGCAGGGACAGGGAAGATGGTTAAAATTGATGGGAAGATGGATGGAGCCAAATACAGGACCATTCTGGAAGAAAACCTGATGGAGTCTGCAAAAGACCTGAGACTGGGACGGAGATTTGTCTTCCAACAAGACAATGATCCAAAACATAAAGCAAAATCTACAATGGAATGGTTCAAAAATAAACATATCCAGGTGTTAGAATGGCCAAGTCAAAGTCCAGACCTGAATCCAATCGAGAATCTGTGGAAAGAACTGAAAACTGCTGTTCACAAATGCTCTCCATCCAACCTCACTGAGCTCGAGCTGTTTTGCAAGGAGGAATGGGAAAAAATTTCAGTCTCTCGATGTGCAAAACTGATAGAGACATACCCCAAGCGACTTACAGCTGTAATCGCAGCAAAAGGTGGCGCTACAAAGTATTAACTTAAGGGGGCTGAATAATTTTGCACACCCAATTTTTCAGTTTTTGATTTGTTAAAAAAGTTTGAAATATCCAATAAATGTCGTTCCACTTCATGATTGTGTCCCACTTGTTGTTGATTCTTCACAAAAAAATACAGTTTTATATCTTTATGTTTGAAGCCTGAAATGTGGCAAAAGGTCGCAAAGTTCAAGGGGGCCGAATACTTTCGCAAGGCACTGTACATGTGAAACCTTACACATACAGTGCAGTACCAGTCAAACGTTTGGACACATACTCATTCAAGGGTTTTTATTTTTCTCTACATTGTAGAATAATGTCTCAAATTATTTTGAATTGTTTAACACTTTTTGGCAACTACATGATTCCCTACGTGTTATTTCATGGTTTTGATGTCTTCACTATTATTCTACAATGTAGAAAAATAAATAAATCAAAACCCTGGAATGAGTAAGTGTGTCAACCTTTGACTGGTACTGTGTGTCGGAAACCACGTTTCTGACTTTTGAAAATGTGATGTTTCTCCCACATTTTACACCTGAATGTTTTTTTCATGTGGAAAATGTACATGTAAAAACATTTACATGTGAAAAGTATGTTTCCTAAAACCACTTATTTTTCCTATGTGAAAACGTTTCATTAAATTTTTTTTGTAAGGGAAAGTATTCAAGATGTAGGCAAATCAAATATTACAAATCTAAAGGGGCACCTTGCGCTACTGCTTTTGAATTGCATCTGCTTATCATTTTTAGGTGGATGAAGTGCCACACACTAAGATACTGACAGAACTGGAATTCTGGCTAAACCTCCAATGACATGACATGTGTCGGTCACAAAGACCTTTCTCAAGGCCATGACCAAAATAATGGATGTTAGCAAATGTTATTTCTGCAAGTACACGCTGTGTACAGATACATTTACTCTGTCTGCCTAATTTTCACTTTATCTACCCACCTGAGAACAAACATGTCTTCAGGTCTAAAGAAGACAATTACCTCATTCTAACACTTTGTTTTTTCAATAGCTTTGCCAAATTTTTCAGTTGTCAGTGGTATATTTTCAAAAACTCTCAACTGATAACATTTGTAAAACTCTCAATCTTATGTTCAGGACTGTTGATTGTGTACTCACTGGAGTTGAACACATCTTTCATCCATAAGTCATTCATGCATAGTCACCAATACATCAGATGATAGGCTCACTGTTTAGTAATTTTAACTAACATTTCATCCAATAGCAGAAAATAAAACAATTCAAAATGGTTATTTTTTAAGTGTTGAATAGAAGATGTGAAATATAATTTCCCATACAGTATTTGACTGGAAAATAATATGACAATTATTTTTGTAAACCAATTTTTGTAATAATTTGTATCCAATGGCAGGTTGTTAGCATGTAGGGAATGTAGCCTATAGTGCTTTCGGAAACTATTCAGATCCCCCCCCCCCCCCCTGTCTTTTATTACCATATCATTTTTGTATGTTTTCTGTAGTGATGTACTTGAAAAAGTTTCAATTGACCAGTTTGGCACATTTGGGCAGACTTGATACAACATTTTGTTTAGTATTGCAATGCTTCACTGGATCAGTCTGAAACTTTGCACATACACTGCTGCCATCTAGTGGCCAAAATGTAAATTGTGCCTAAACTGCAATATTATATTATAGCCTTTCTCTTGCATTTCAAAGATGATGTAACCAAAAACAAATTAGAAAATGCATGTTTTTTTATTATCTTTTACCAGATCTAATGTGTTATATTCTCCGACATTAATTTCATATTTCCACAAACTTTAAAGTGTTTAATTTCAAATGGTATCAATATTATGTATATCCTTGCTTCAGGTCCTGAGCTATAGGCAGTTCGAGTTTGGGATTGAAAAATTGAAAAAAAGGGTCCGGTTTTCTGTTAGTTTCCAACAATTGTTGGAAACATTACTTTTGTTATGCATAAAGTAGATATCCTAACCAACGTGCCAAAACTATAGTTTGTTAATTAACAAGAAATGTGTGGAATAGTTGAAAAACGAGTTTTAATGACTCCAACCTAAGTGGATGTAAACTTCCGACTTCAAATGTCCTATTGTTTCTCTTTAGTGCATTTAACGCTATGTCACAAATAAAAGCCTTAGCACGTGCACGTAGGTGATTGGTGTCACCTTGTTAGTATGTGTTACACCTGTACTGGTTGCCATCTCGTTAGTGGGAAGGCATTTCGCCTGTGCTGGCCAAGGTGCTATTTAAGAGTTGCTGTCGTTAAGTTTGCTGTGGGTTTTTACTTTTGTTTGCCTCTTCTTAGGCAAATTTAGTGGGCGCTCATGGTGGGTGTCTTTTAGGTTCCAATTGTTGTTGCTAGTCAACTTTCAATGGACACTCCCATGAGTGTCTTTCGAATGCCTCCTAAAACCCTGCCTGTTTCGTTTTGGTTGTTGTGAGTGACTCTTTGTTAGTTCCCAATTCTGGTTGAGCGACAGTTTTTGGTTTTCTTGCTAGGGAACGTAACATCATGCACATCATCAATATGTACCTATTGTTCCTCTTTAGTGCATTTAACACTGTTGCAAATAAAATCCTTGGGTGGCGAGTTGATACATTTAAAATCACCCTCAGACTTAGAGAAATGTCAGTTTTATTTGCCCATATAAAGTCTTATGACCGAGTACACTTCTTTTAATTCACTTTTTATAAAGAATGTCTTCGGTGGGGTAATTGGTATTACCAAAAATAAATATAACTTTGGGAGCCATGCCATTCTAAAAAGGTATATTCTACCTGCAATATTTATGGGAAGATTCTTCCAATATTGTTCCATTTAATTAGATCTGCTTTCATGATGTTGAGTAATGGGATAAAGTTATCCTTATATATTTGTTTGTTGTCACTTATTAAGCATCCTAAAAATGTAATATGTTTTTCACTTCCAAAAAAACAGGCAAACAGTTGTAGCAAACCTTTAACCAATTTGACACAAATTGGCGGCAAACTCATAAACTCAGGAAAAAAAAGAAACGTCCCTTTTTCGGGACCTTGTCTTTCAAAGATAATTTGTAAAAATCCAAATAACTTCACAGATCTTCATTGTAAAGGGTTTAAACACAGTTTCCCATGCTTGTCCAATGAACCATAAACAATTAATGAACACGCAACAGCTTACAGACGGTAGGCAATTAAGGTCACAGTAATGAAAACTTAGGACACTAAAGAGGCCCAGGGTCTCTGCTCATCTGCGTGAATGTTCCTTAGGCATGCTGCAAGGAGGCATGAGGACTGCAGATGTGGCCAGGACAATAAATTGCAATGTCCGTACTGTGAGACACCTAAGTTGGCGCTACGGGGAGACAGGATGGACAGCAGATCATCCTCGCAGTGGCAGACCACGTGTAAAAACACCTGCACAGGATCGGTACATCCGAACATCACACCTGGGGTGACAGGTACAGGATGGCAACAACAACTGCCCGAGTTACACCAGGAACGCACAAGCCCTCCATCAGTGCTCAGACTGTCCGCAATAGGCTGAGAGAGGCTGGACTGAGGGCTTGTAGGCCTGTTGCAAGGCAGGTCCTCACCAGACATCACCGGCAACAACGTCACCTATGGACACAAACTCACCGTCGCTGGACCAGACAGGACTGGCAAAAAGTGCTTTTCACTGACGAGTCGCGGTTTTGTCTCATCAGTGGTGATGGTCGGATTTGTGTTTATCGTGTAAGGAATGAGCGTTACACCAAAGCCTGTACTCTGGAACGGGATTGATTTAGAGGTGGAGGGTCTGTCATGGTCTGGGGTGGTGTGTCACAGCATCATCGGACTGAGCTTATTGTCATTAGAGGCAATCTCAACGCTGTGCGTTACAGGGAAGACATCCTCCTCCCTCATGTGGTACCCTTCCTGCATGCTCATCCTGACATGACCCTCCAGCATGACAATGCCACCAGCCATACTGCTCGTTCTGTGCCTTGATTTCCTGCAAGACAGGAATGTCAGTGTTCTGCCATGGCCAGCGAAAAGCTCAGATCTCAATCCCATTGAGCACGTCTGGGACCTGTTGGATCGGAGGGTGAGGGCTAGGGCCATTCCCTCCAGAAATGTCTGTGAACTTTCAGGTGCCTTGGTGGAAGAGTGGGGTAACATCTCACAGCAAGAACTGGCAAATCTGGTGCAGTCCATGAGGAGGAGGAGGAACATTCTAACAGTGTAATTAATACATAGCGTATATGAAATCTCAAAAATAATAATTTGGTTGTGTTCATGAAGGTGTTAGGTAACATTAGAATAATGTTTTTTTTTTTTAAATAGCAAAATAGCATTTATTAGTTGATGTTACTGTAGGCCGGTGGCCACACCAGATACTGACTGTTACTTTGATTTTGACCCCCCTTGTTCAGGGACACATTATTCCATTTCTGTTAGTCACATGTCTGTGGAACTTGTTCAGTTTATGTCTCAGTTGTTGAATGTTGTTATGTTCTTACAAATATTTACATGTTAAGTTATCTGAAAATAAACTCAGTTGACAGTGAGAGGACATTTATTTTATTTTCACATGCAAATTAGTTTTGCTTTAAATTTGCAGCAACTTGTGAACTTCTGGCAAACATGTCTGGGAAACATGTGACGAACATTCTGGTTGCTGCAAACTCAGTATGCAAACTCAGTATGAATATGCAAATCACAACAATGAAGTTTATCATAAACCAAATCACATAACTTTAAATTAACTTACTTCAGGGGAGAAAAAAATAATCATAACTAAATGCAGTAAATATTTTAAACAACATGTATTCAATTTCTTTAATAGATAAAAAAAAAATCCAATACAACTTGAAATATGTTAATGACGAAAGTAGAAAGTACTGGATATTTCCCAAATCAATTGTTTAATATTTAATGTAGGTGCCACATTTACATGAGCGAAATGTGAACACTATGGGGATGTTTACCTTAACATGTTTAAAGGTACAACAACAGAATGATTTACTACATGTGCCAAGTGATAACTGAGCAATAGATTAACCAATGGAAGTTTAACACTAGAACCGCTGGGCCTCGAGGGTCCCCCTTCAAGCTAAGGAGCAGTCATTCTGACTGCAACATTCTAACAGAATAATTAATACATTTCATATATGCTATCTCAAAAAAATAACATTTGTTTGTGTTCATGAAGGTGTTAGGTAACATTGGAATAATCATTTTTAAATGTTAAATTGCAAAATTGCATTTATTAGTTGATGTTACTGTAGGCTATATGTAAAAACAAAAAAACACGAACACCAAAATTCAACTGTTCAATTGTATTCATGGCATGCCTTTGTTAGAACTATGAAACAGAAACCATATGTGTTGGAACAAGGTAACAGCTTATTTTAATATACAGACGCACGGTCAGCAGTACGCGTGGTCAAATGATGAAAACTGTTAATAATTTTAGGCGCCAAGTGTGCTTGATAAATAGTGAAAATTGGCACAAAAGCAATAATGGCATTATAATGAATAAGTGTCAATATGACAGCCGTCAAAAATAGTCAGTTGTCAGCTCGCGCTTACATGGTGTGCGTTTTCACGCAATGGCATCAGTTGGATTTAATTTAGCGGTTATCCCTTGTCCTAACAGTCCACACAAACCTTTGCCACTTTCACTTGCATGACACACTTCACACAAAAACGTCGCTTACAGGCGACACAGGTGTCTTGGTTTCTGGTCTCTGTTCATCTGTCCACCTGACACTGTCTCCTCCCCGGGAGCTGTGCGCAATTTGGCTCGCGCAAAGGCTTGCGTGGAGTCTTTGCTGCTGCCTTGGCCCTCGTATGTCTCTCACGTAGCCCGTATGCCAGACTCATGATGAAGTCTCTCCTGGGCATGGTGTTGTTCATGCACTGCTGAACAACACGTGTGCGTTGATAGCAGCCAAGTCAAGCATTTTGCAGAACATAGCAACAGGCCAGCGACGGGTGCCTCCTTTCAAAGAGTACAGCCCGTGCCATCGGATTCAAAACATCCACCCCAACCTATGGCGCAAAATAGAGTAGAAAACAGTAGGATTATTTTCCCATCGTAAAAAAATTACGTTATACAGAAGAGCATAATGCATTGTATTGCTTTATCTATATATGGTGATGCATATTATGTAATATTGACCATTTTGGTAGCAAGGCCATTTTCTTACCTGAAAGATCCATATAAATGTTTGTTTTTTTAATCTACAATTATATTAAATGAGACATTGAACATACCAGTGTTTTAGAGGAGAGTGACTGCTATTTCTTCTCTCATGATGTTAAACATCTTTGTCAGTATTTGAAAAGACAAATCGACGACTCCTTCAGAACACATTCAGCAAACTGGGGAAACATTTGAGGGGCATTTCAGTCTTCCCCAACAAAATGATGTTACACTTAAGATTCTAATTCGCAAGTTTACAACGACACAGCTATAATATAATTTGACAGTTCTGTTTTGCCTTTTATTGAGTATACTTTCAGTAGGTTAATTGTACATTACTTATACTCTCATACTTTCAAGACAAAGACCCCACAAGAAGTAACATCTTGTTGGCATGGGTGAGGAAGGGTATCACACCCCCATCTGGAGATATTACACCCCTTCTCTCTCAGGAATGATCTGAACATATATGTTAATAAAAGTACAGCATTTTGAAACACTTTACTGATTACAATATAGAAATTAATAACAGAGGGGAATCTGAGAATGCAGGGATTCCAGCAGGGTGTGAGTTGAAGTCAAATCTGGAGCTGACAAGGACTGGAATGTAAATGACATGTGATCACCTCGGATGATCTAACATCTGAGAATGGGCAGGCATTCCCTCGGATGAAGAGCATCTCTGTGCTGTCATCCAGGTGGAAATGTCACCTGCATATCTGATGTAGGAAAAGAGATAAGAGAAGTTGAGTGTCCTTTGAATATGTTTATGTATGTGTACTGTACATGTGTGTGTATGTGTATATATATATCTTGGGGTATATATATTTGAACTTTCTTTTTGCCCCCAGAGTACACATTTTAGATTTTTGTTATTATTATTATTACTACGGTACCTACATTCTTAAAAACTAAAACAGAAAAAGTGTAAAAAATGTAGGAAAAGCCATAAGAGGGAAAAGCATGATGGGATGGGGGATTGAAGGATGGGTAGAGAGAACAGTAGAGGGCTCTGAAAACTATTATTGCTGAGATAACCACTTCCTTTTGTGACTAGAGTCTAATACTTCCTTGGCACACATCGGAGGGCATGATAGGTCACCAAATATTATTTTGAAGTTTGCCAGGCCTTGCAGTCCCAAGATAGAAGGGGGGTGAATTTCGCCAGGCAAGGAAATGGCCTTCTAACTTACTTACTTTGTGGATAGAGTCAAATACTTTCTGTGGCACACACTACTGGTCAACATGAGCTACCAAAATTATTCTGAAGTGTGCCAGGCCTTGCAGTCCCAAGATTGAAGGATTGGGGGTATTTTGGCAGGCAAGAAAATAGCCTTGCCCGAAATCTTCTAATTTCCTTAATTTTGTGTCTAGATCAAATACTTTCTGTGGCACACATCAAAGTCAAATACTTTCTATAGAACAAACTTCACGTCAGAATAGGCAACCGAAATGAATAATTAATGTATGTATGTTAAATTAAACAGAGGAGGGAGTAAAATGTAGGCAAGCAATAACATTTTGGCAAAGAGATTTACCTATAGACTAATACACTTTAAATAAATAGCCAAACTGAAAACTGCAGACATAAAATAAAATGAAACGCAGCCTAAGGTGATCAGAAATCTCAACTAGCAAGCACAACACCGTCTCTTCCTCTCTCTTGTCTCTTCCTCTCTCTTGTCTCACAGTTTCATTTGGTGGTGAATGGTGTCAGCACCTGCTCAGCGTGTACCGCTCTGGCTTATTTGCGCTTAGGCCTCGTAGGTGTAGGTTCAGACTGAGGCTCAGAATCAGAAGAATAATCATTGGCGATGTCATGATTGATTTCTTCCCCACCATCTGAGTCCTTTTTATTTAGATCTTGTAGCAGCGCTAACTCCATTCGTATTGGTCTTCTTGCCATTGTAAATTACGCACGCTCTCACTGTGTACTCCAAGTAGGCCAGAGTAGACTGATAAGACTTGGTGGACTGATAAGGGTACATTCCATTTAGAGATTATAATTAGAATATACCAATGCAATAGAATGGAATGCCCTGTTCTTCTATCACTATTAGTGATTACATAATTATGCATTGTTTGCTTCCCCTTGCTCATCAACTCACCCATTCTCCCCTATCATACTTTACTTAATTTATTGAGGCTGTTATGTGTGAAATTAGTTTCGGGAATAGTTTCGGTTCTGTTTTGAGGCAATTATCAGGTGATTATGAGCTTCACATTCCAATGTCAGGAGAATTAGTGTAGCAGGCCCTACTGTTGGGAGGAGGGGCAAAAGGGAAAACCATTTAAAAAAATTACACACCCTCCTAAAACTGCTTATAACTGTAGTTCTGTTTGTGATATTTTGGATTCTGACAACATCAATGTGTTATATAGATGTATTTAGTACAAGTAAAGGACAGAGGGGGGAATGACTTTAAAAATGGCAGAGGAATAAAACATACTGAACAAAAATATAAACGCAACACGCAACAATTTCAAAGATTTTACTGAGTTACAGTTCATATAAGGAAACAAGTCAATTGACCTAAATTCATTTGGTCCTAATCTATGGATTTCACATTACTTGGCAGGGGCGCAGCCATGGCTGGGCCTGAGAGGGCATATGCCCACCCACTGGGGAGTCAGGCCCAGACAAAATTTACAGACAGAAATACTCTTCAGTTTCATCAGCTCTCCGTGTGGCTGGTGTCAGACGATCCTGCAGGTGAAGAAGCCGGATGTGGAATTTCTGGGCTGGCGTGGTTACACGTAGTTGTGAGGCCAGTTGGACGTATTGCCAAATGATCTAAAATGACAAAGGAGGAGGGTTATGAACAAAATGACTTGAGTTCTTGTATGTTGTTATGATTACACCATGAGTTGTTAATCATGAAGTATACACCCCACCCTTCTTCTTCCCAGAGAAGTGTTTATTTCTGTCGGCACGACGCGCGAAGTTTCCCGGTGGCTGTACCGACTCTGACAACATATCCTGAGAGGTCCCTGTTTCTGTGAAAGAGAATGTTACAATCTCTGATGTCTCTCTGGAAAGCAACCGTGCCCTAATTCCGTCTACGTTGTTGTCTAGAGACTGGACATTGGTGAGTAATATACTCGGAAGCGGTGATTGGTGTGCACGCCTTCGAAATCTGACCAGGAGGCCGCTCCGTCTACCTTTTCACTGGCGACGTTGTTTTGGGTCGGCCTCTGGGATTAGATCCAATGTCCTGGGTGGTGGTGCGAACAACGGATCCTCTAAGTCGTATTCCTGGTCGTAATGTTGGTAAGTTGACATCGCTCTGATATCGAGTAGTTGTTCCCGACTGTATGTAATAACGCTTAACATTTTCTGGCCTAACAATGTCAGAAATAAAACTAAATACTGCATAGTTTCCTAAGGACTAGAAGCGAGGTGACCATCTTTGTCATCGCCATCTTGGCATTTCTTAGGTTACAGCGTGCACACACACACACACACGTTAAGTTAAAACATTGTTACACGGAACAAGCATAAAATATTACATTTGAAGGTAACTCTACTAAGAACATGGACTAATGACTCATTACATAATAACTGGATTTCATTCATGAAGAACTTTTCACCTTCCCTAAAATGTAACATTTGTTTTTAAAATAAAGTGTTGTGATAGAATGAAAGCGTACCAGAATGCGCTTCAGTAGTTGAACTAAAGGCAAACGAGTCACATACCATACTGTAGGCAAAAAGCAGGCCCTAATGCATAAAAAAGTAAGTTTTACAGAGTTATAAATAGTGCCTTTAGAGCATATTAGCATTGGAATGAGACTCTCATGGGTCATTGATCTATTACAGTTTGTTCTGACGGCTGAGGCACTATCTTTGAAACTATATGTCAGGATTTGGCCAGGGTTGTTGCGGTTTTGGTCACTAGATGCCCCCATTGTGTTTTTTGACCCTTTATTTTTCCCTTGTTCCCAGTTATTATTTGCACTTGTGCCTCGTTTCCCTTGACTGTATTTAAACCCTTAGTTTTCCTCAGTTCTTTGCTCTGTGTTTGTATGTTAGCACCCAGCCCCAGCCATGCTGTGAACTCTTGTTTCTCTAGTTGGATTTTCTTGAGGTACTCTGGTTTTGTTCTTGTTTATTTTTGATTATTCTTATGAGGT